>NW_012130141.1:443338-446552 GCF_000143395.1 Atta cephalotes
CTTACTTACTTACTTACTTACTTCTTCTCTCTCTCTCTCTCTCTCTCTCTCTCTCTCTCTCTCTCTCTCTCTCTCTCTCTCTCTCTCTCTCTCTCTCTCTCTCGTAAAAAAAATAACTTATCAAACTAACATGCACATGCACATACTCGCTATAAAAATTTGAAAAATAAAGCCTCGGAGATATAAAATAAATTATTATATCAGAATGTTCTCAATAATATTCTGAATATTAGAATATTAGAATATAACTTAATTCGCAGTATCGCAGTATCGTATAAAATTGAAACAATATCCTGCTTAGTTTCAACAATGGGTGACTTCAATTACGAATTAAACGCGAATTAATGCGAAAACTTCCGAGGGGGAGGATGTTCTCGTACGAAAATATATATCCAATAAGTAAGTGCGCAGAGTTTACGCTAAAGATAGCACGATAACAAAGTCGGAATTAGCGGCGGCTTCTTTCTATCAATTACATGCGATATAATATACCAGGAAATGCCGAACAATTATTATTGTCTGGCCCACATACTGCTGGCTACAGCATCGTTTTCCTCATCCCGTCGTCCATTTGCCTTCATTGCATTCGCCGACGGGACGCTTTTTTTTTCTCTGCCTCTCTGTCTGTCGCGAGTCGTTCCATAAACGGAATGCACGCTACAATCACGCGGCAAAAAGTTTCATGAAATTTATGCGATCGGAAAATGTAAATTACGCGCACAAAAGGTCGATCGATCGAGCAAAGCGACGTTGGCAAAAAATGTGGCCATATCGATTGATTTGTCAACGACGTCGTTGATGCTGCCAAAACTATTATTAATAAAACTATTATTAATTTTTCCTACTTTAAAAATATAAATTATTAAGCTTATAAAAAATTAACTTTACCATTACATATCTGCAGAAGATATTCCATAAAATATTTCAAACATTATTAAACGATATTTTAGGAATGTTTTCATTAATGAGCTTCAAGTTAATTTATAGTCTACAAAAAATAAAAATTTTAATGATACACATGCTATCGATATAAGTTAATATACCATGTCGATATACCAATAAATATAACTGGTATGCGCATGATTTAAACTGGTTAAAAGTGTGATATTACAAGTAATTAATTTGTTTATCGCCAGAACGACATCGTAGATCTAGTCAAATAGCATCGTACATTGGCGTTGGTCGATCGAACGAGTGCGCGACAACAGTATTGCATTGTTGCAGATGCTAACGTAATAATTTAAAGTAGCTTGGGCAACGACTCTGTCCACAGCATATATTACTGGCTTTTACGATCGTAAAGTATTGAATACAACATACGAGTTGAGAAATTGTGTCAACATTATCTCCAAAGAAAATACTTTACTTTTATATAATTTCCAAAATATATGAACACTTACTTCTATCATTTATTATAATATTCATACATATCATTCATATGTCAACTAATCTTTTTTCAAATTTTATTCTAGTCAAATTATTTTCAATTTCATGCGAGGACGTGATATTGTAAAACGCTTAAAAAATGTATAAATAATAAAAATATAATTCTCAAGAATGTGTTTGGAAGGAGGAAAATTTAGGTAGCCAGACAAACAAGGCCTCCTACTTCGCGAGGCGATTATTATTGTTGATCGTGCTGCAACTCTAAATGAATAGCCAGCCGCGATAATATGGCTCAGATTCTTATCTACGATAGTCACAGCAGCAGAACGCAATGCGCAATTCGGTACGCTTACGTCATCGAATGCAGAGGAATTCAAACGAATTCAGACATTTGCCATTCCCAGAGTGCGATCACCCTTTCCTCCCTTACCCTTGTAAATATGATTTACACAACTCGGATCGCAAAAAAAGTCTCTTTCGGACATAATCTCGTAAATCATTTATACAGATCTTCAAAACTTCGAATTGTTGCAATTATGATAATTTATGTTATGATAATTATACAATTCACTTTGCATAATCTTATATCAAGTACATACTGAGCGATATGTATAAATTTTGCAAGTAAATAAAATATGTTAATAAAATGCATTTATATTAATTAAATTTCAAGAACAGAATTTCCACATCAATTAAACAGAGATTGATATGGAAATTCTTGACAATTATTGATCTACGGATTTTATTAGATATCATTATTCTTGAAACATGACAAAGAAAAAAATTTGTTACAAATCTAACGTTCATATTTCTAAAAAAGATAATCTATCGTTTAATATTATCTTAAGATTTATAAATATCGCAGAATATTGAAAAAGTCATGCGAATGAACGATAGCATAATAGGCGCAATAGATGATCGCGCTTCACATCCCGAATAAAGTTTGATCGTCACGAAGTATTTCTTCATTATCAAAGATATCATAAAGTCTGAGCCTGCGTACGCAAACGAACATCGCTATCGTTTGCGTTATTTGCGCGACCGAGTATCGGAGTGCAAGTGCGTTGAACCAAACAGTCTGTGACGATGAATCGTCATTAGGCAGATCGGCCGGACCCAACAACTTCATTGGGAAACGAGACACTGTGGCCCAGATATCGATGCAAATGCGTTTCACGCCTCTGCCGGAACGTCGAGCCGCCGCCGCCACCGCCGTCATTCCGATGTCAATTCGACCACATCGATAGAGAGCCTGCATTCGCAATGACAAGCTCGAACTTTTGAAGTCGAGTAACAAAGACACTCGTATAATTTAAGTTTAAAAAATGCGTGATGTATATGATAAATATTTTATCCTATCTATGCATCCCACAATGAATGTAGCGTAAAAAATGTAAATAAAATAAATAAGAATATATAAAATGTAAAGTAAATTGCAAATAAATTTCAGAAAGAATATGAATATCAATCTTAAATCGGTAATTAAAATTTTTGTTTTATACATCTTCTCACTTATTTTATATATTTTTCGAATCGTTCAAGAAATGAAACAAACCAAACCTAGGCATAATAGGAAAATCAAGAATTTCACGAATAGATCAAGAGAGCCATATGTGTCGACAGTCCGCGTGTCAAGTCTCTCTATTGGAAAATTAGATCCAATCTAACGCGAAGCGGCAGTCTCACGCTCGCGTATAGCCAGACAGAAATTACGAAACCGACGATGACCGCGGATAATCTCGTAATGTTACAATAGCGCGAACACGTAAGCATGCACGCACATGTATATATATATATATATATATATATATATATATATATATATATA
>NW_012130141.1:455972-467122 GCF_000143395.1 Atta cephalotes
GTATATATATATATATATATATATATACATATATATATTTTGTCACCCATCTACCTTGTCTCATATATATATATATATATATATATATCTAGAAAGTTTCGAGAACAGTGAGACAGAAAATACGCATCGAGTATTTGCATAATGAGATTCGTGTAAAACTAATATTTTAATTCAATATATCACATTCAACAACATCATATACATATACAGTTAATATCGAAAGAAAAATTAATATAGTCTAGTCTAACATAATTTTTTCCCAATTTTGATTTGTAATATTGTATCGATAGTAAAATATGCTCATATAAATTAAATATATGTTAATGTACAATCGGAAAATAATATTTTATTATTTAAATCTTCATTACTAAACATTTATTTTCTTTGTTGCGACTACTTTAAAGACTTATGCTCATTTCTATCAATGTAGATTAACTTTAATCTCGGTTCAACTTACTCTTCGTCTTTTTCTAATCTTTAGAACTAGAAAAAGACGAAGAGTAAGGTGAACCGAGATTAAAGTTAATCTATATTGGTGGAAACGACATTAGAAGTGATCTCTAATCTAATAGAAGAATAATCTAATATAAAAATTTCGCAATATTCTCTTCGATAAGGAAACAAAAAGACATAAAAGATAATATCTGCGGCTTATGCAACCGCATTGAGAAGTAAAAATCACCGGGACGTTGTTTTCTACCGAAAGTAATTTCTACGCCGACCACGCTTCCTTTCCCTCGTCACGCGTCTCTGAGGAAACTAAACTTGGCGCGATATCGATCGTTAAGTTACAAGAGGATCGAGAATTACATCAGGAGAAATCGGATGCTTCGCCGAAATTAAAGGCGAATCGTGTGCATTTTACGTAATCCGAAAGTCAAGAGAATAATCTTCAAAAAAAGAATTTTTCGAAAGGAACAAATTTCCTGTAGATGGATGGCATTTTATTAATTTCTAAATCGTCATTGGAAAAAGAATCATTTCTATTTCTAATACCATAATCTGTGATATCCGCGGAACAACATATAAATCTTTACGCAAATGGAAAAAGCATTGAGCTCTTAATCTATCTAATGCACTACCTCCATCACATACGGTAGAGTCACTGAATAAATATTTCGCTGGAATAGGTATTCGAGCAGTTACGCACTAACGAATTTAGCCGTTAATTTACCGTGTTGATTTATTTTATTGCGCGCAAGCATGATCGGCGCGAACGAGGTGCTTGATAAATGATGCAAATGATCGTCGGTGAAAGCAAGATATCAATTTAATCGTGCGAGAAAACAGCGAATGTAACATTATCGACGAATTACATTTATGCTTATATATAGGTACCATGTTGCAATATCGATGCTCATTATTACATAATTTTATCAATGAATCAATAATAATTAAAAATGTTGCTGAATAACTTCATTTTTTCTTTTTCTTTTAATTTTTATATAAAATTAAGTTTCTTGGTAATATTCTTAAATTTAAATCATCTACGTTTCAATACCTATCCTACGAGTGTTTTTTTTTTAGCGTTCTTTCTCATCACAAGACATATCTTCTCATTAGAAGACGTCTGATTCTTGAGACGTCGAATTTTCGTAATAAGACTCGCAAAACTTATTGCGAGAAACAAACCACAAAGATGTACGCATATTACAAGACATTAAACGGCAGATTTCTGCTGCGCAAAAACAGTGCCACTTAATCTGTTTGATGCACCATTTAAGTCATCATTCATAACCGCATATCTATCACGGACACGACATATAGCCGGCAAAAGCCACTGCTCGAAACTCGTCAATTAATTTTCTTGCCTACGCAATATTAATGTACATTTAATTAACTACAATTTGTTATTTCTCTTGCTCAGAGCAGTGTAACTTGTCTGACGTGACACGGATGATCCTTCTCTTTGGCATAGTGGGTTTACACAGATCTTGCCATTTTCAAATATGCTTGTGTCATTTTCGGAATAGCACGTAACAAATTAAAATAAATACATTATAAAAATTTAAAAACTGTGCAATAAAATTGTTAGCTGTTAATTGCATAATTGAATAATAACAATAAACAACATTAAATTACAAATCTATAGACACAACTATTCCAAATATTTTACATCAAGTATAATATACTGGACTTTAATATAGAAATTTTTACTGACGATGACTCTCATTATTTTTTAAGATGTATGTAATATATGCAGATTTTAAAACCAAGAAATAGTAAAACATGAATAAATTTAATAGAGATTAATTACTATTTTTCGCTATCTGTATAATCAGAAATTTTTAACATATTTCACAAACCGCATTTAACGGAAAATTTGACATTAGGTACAGTTAGAGTTAGATAGACATAATAGCATAGATTTGATTTTTATTTAAATCTGAAAGGGAGATTATTTTCACAATTTCTTAAAACAAATTCGTCTTTTACTTTTTCTCGTGCCAACACCCACGACATTTCGCGTTACATAAGTCACGCATTAAAGCAGCTTCCTCTTGGCATCACGAAACAGATTTCTCCGATCGGAGAGTAACTTCAATGATCGATATCACGCCAAGTTCAGTTTTCATTTCAGTTTGACTGACGTGATGAGAAAAAGGAAGCAATAGGCTCGTAGTTATTTAAGGCAGAATGCCACGATCGAAGAAATTGCTCTAGAAACTTGTCTCACCTGATGCATATGATGAAATAGTAGATTTCAACAAAGATGTTAAACTCTCATAAAACTTTGTCATAACTTCCATAAAAAGAGAGACTGAATTAATGGAAAAATCGTAATACATAACATTTAACTCTATTAATTTTGTTCTAAAAATTAAAAATTTAAAATTTTTTAAATAAGAAATATTTTTCGAGATTGATATTCATTCAATGAATCTTTACGATATTGCATGCCGTATCTGTTACTATATCCATCAGAATCGCTTGGATATACATAGGCTGCAGAAAAATTTTATTTTGTAACGTCGAGATAATTCCAGTATCCATGGTAAATCGCGAGAATTTTGCAGACAGACATTTCAGATTGTCGGTACCGAGATGCGCGAAAATTTCAAGCTTGAGGCTACACAAATGGCTCAGTCGCTCGGTCGCGATACACAAAGTAAAAATCGGGGATTGCATGGATGGATAATGAGGTTCTCTCGTTTCTGCCATCAACTCTTTCCCGTCGTAGCTTTTGTAAGGGAACAAGTAGATGCTCTCGTTAACAAGGGACGTAAAAATTGAGTTACGAATCTGATATCATGCGTATGAACTCATATTCTAGGAATAGCATTACAGAAAAATAGAAAGGAAAAAAATTCAAAGTAACAGTACTGAATACAATCGCAAATTAAAAGTTATAATTAATCATTTAAAAGTGATAATCAATAAAATCAAATTTTCTCTTTTTCGCTCCATCCTTCTTCCCCTCTTTCTCTTTTTCTTTCTCTCTCACGAACACATAAAGAAAGAAAAAATATTCAGAATAGAAGAAAAGCAATAAATTATTCCTCGTCCACCAGCATATCGCGGTAGACGACCGTGAAATCCACGACGGAACGGAACCAGGTTATCGAAAAGCGAACGCTAACATTATTCTTTTCGCCCCCTCCTGTCCCTCTAGTATATCGCAGTTGCAGTTGCCTCGCATTTCTCCGCGCGCATCGCTCGCGTGTGGGAAGATGACAATGCACCGGTGGCCTCGCGCCCGATACGCCTTATGTATGGTTACGTTCTCCGGGGGAATTCTGCTGCACGCGTCGCCAATCGTTCGACATCGAATCGCGTAACTATTCTTATTGATATTCCACGATTGTCTCTAGTACATGACCAATTGCCGTTTCTTTTTCTCCTTATCTATTTATTTTCTATCAAGAAAAACGACCGTAAGAGCGGTCGAGAACTTTCTACCGTATTGTCGACACCTACCTATTTAGACACATACATACGAGAGAAGCGCTGTTTCATTATCTCGCGTTGCGTCAAATGACATCATTAATTTTTCCATGCTAGACAACTCGTCTGACAAGTCATCGAAGTGAGAATACTTTGTCGATAAATCTCGATGTTTCCCGGATTGCCATCAAACAAACAGAATTGGCATAAGTCAATTAGAAATTTATATATGCGTATTACAGTAAAAATACTAAAGAAATGTATATATATATATATATATATATATATATATATATATGTACTATATGTATGTATAGTTAAAAGAACACATTTATTATAATGACTTAAAAATTGCATTTTTTTAAATTTTGTTCATTACATGTTTAAATTTTAATATATCAATAATGATAATTAAATTATGTGAATATTGTAAATGTATCTAAAGTTGTAAAATCGATATATGACAGCTAAATAATATTTAATCAAGAAAACCTTTTTAATCAAAGAATTTTTCAATTAAAAACTTATCAATTGCGAAACGCTATATATATTAATGTATAACTATTAGAGCTATAGCTAATATAAATAATATAAATAGCTATATATATTAATTTATAGCAATTTGTTGAAAATTAGCAGGCTTATTATTGTTAACTTTTCTAAGTACTGCAATTACGATCACTATGTACGATTACTAGTTTAAAAAGAAGAAAAAAGTCTATACATATCGTTATTGTGTGCACTTAGGCATATCATATTGTTATTTCTACTACGCTGGCAAATGCTCAGTTTTTTCTATTGGACGTTTTTTTCTATTAAACATTAGAAATACTTGATGTTACGATAGATTGATTTGCTGCATAATATCATATTCCTATTTTCATCATATTCATCGATTAATCGCAAAATTATTGATAAAAAGACTATACAATTATTTCATTTATAAATAACTTTTTATATTTGAGAATCTTATTTCTATAATTTCTTGTATTCCATATTTTGTTTAAAACAAATTTAATAATTAAAAAATCGCTGCTCAAAAAGATTCTGTCTTTCTCGATAGTTTTTATTTTAAAAAATTTTATTACAAATCCATGAATGAATTTGATGTAAAATTTTTTTATTAATCCGAACTGTATTTTAATTTATTTTTTATTTAAACCGAATCGAAATATAAAAATAAAAAAACATGCATTAACAGATTTATTCAATTTTAACCAATTATGATAAATTATGTATCTAAATGATACCAATTATGTATCTAAATGATATTATTAATATATCTTTAATAATGTTCTTCTTAATTGTTATCTTATTATAATTATCTGTTTTTTTTTTGTGAATAAAGTGTAATAGAAATAAAACTAGGAAAACATTTAATAGATACGTAGTAAATCAATAATAAATAAATTTAATAAAACACGTGCCAATGATTTTTATTTACATTTTTCTAACACACATCAATTTTAGCTCAATTCTTCAATATTTCAAGATAAACTTCATCTGATTTCCTTTTATTTAAAATCGTTATTTTTACTAATATGACATTATGAATATCAAATTGATTCTCAAGGCACATTTATTAATCACGTTTCAAGACTGGTTTGACTCGAGTTTCTCAGCAGAAACGTGACTATAAATACAGGTTTAAGTGGAAAATGAATGGTTGCTCACTTGTGTTCATAAGGTTAAACGAGTGCAAGTTCTTCATGTAACAATGTTAACAATCAGAGAAAACTCGCGCGTACAGTAAAACATGTTTATCTACAATTAACGATGCGTATAATCGATTGCATTAATGATATCCGGCGTGTTCGGATTTATAAGAGGATTACTTTGTATTACACAATTCACTAACTTCTTTCGTTCACTGCAAGCAACGAAACTATAAATTAAAAATTATATATAAATATTATATACTATATATATATATATTTCCATTTTATGAACGTTCGATTGTATTAAAAAAATATTTTAATAATTATTAACATGTTGAATAAAAAAATCACGAAAATGTATATTCGAAAAACAATTATATATTTTAATCGGAATTATCACTTACATGATCATACTCATAGGAACTTCCGCACATTTGCGAAACCAAAATACATCCGTTCATGTAAATTATAATTATGGCGTAATGCATATCGTACTATTAGTAATGCTATGAAAAAAAATTGAATAAAAATAGTTATTTGTAGTAAACCAAGCTAAACACCAATGTCAATTTCTCTCACACATAAGCTACTTCTATGATATCAGTGAGACTAATCTACTATCTTTATAATAAGACCTCCAAAAATTTTTACGAAATGTGAAATAAGTATCCAAATAAATGGAGAATCTTAGCAAGAGTACACACTCAAGGAGAGTAAAGAAGCCGCATAAGAAATCCATTGACTCGCGCGAGACGTTCGCATAGTGGCGGCATTATGCCGCTGGCTGGGATTTCTTACTCGTTACGCGCTCGATTGTGTAACGATCCATACAATCGTCAAGCCAGACGTGCCGTGGAAAATATCGTGGAAACACCTGCGAAGGAAGGTGCGTTCTCCTGCTCGCGAGATTGAAAGAGAATTTATGTGCTTCATATCAATGAATCATCTCTGTTGAACTAATTTATTATATTTCGCAACATTAAAAGAATGTGCTGATTTAAACTTATAATAAAGTTATTACTTTTTTTATTCTTCTTTTTTTAATATTATATATATTATTATATATATTTAATATTATATATATATTTTTTAATATTATTGTAGAGAAATAAACCCATTGATAAGATAATCTGGACTTCTTCTGTCATATAATTTGATTCTTTTATCTATCAATAGTGTTTATGGCAAAAAAAACTTCTACCACAGTTTTGGCGAACAATAATATTTGAAAACTAAAGCTTGTCTTATTTTATTTCACAAGATTTCTTTTTGCTTCAGATCTTGTACATGTTCATTATGAGTCTATACACTAGTACTTTTAAAACCAAAGATCATAGTAATATTAAAGATTCTTAATAAAACCAAATTATTTGTTATATAGTTAAACTGATGGCTATTTTTGTGGGCTAAACAACAATAAGAAAGAATACACCCACGAATCCATAGACTAAACTGAAATTGTTACCGCGAATTGCATTTCGTTAATGGTGATAATTTGGGCACAGATCCATGTTGCGTTGTACGCAGGTGAGACAAACTCGATTGAAGGAACTGGCCGTTCCTTGTAAATTACACGTTTCGACGCATACTCGAGCGGTTTCAAAGCTTCGGGGATGCATTTTGTTACGTGACTTTGTTACTTTGTGGCGTGACGACAACCGACTGCGTGCTGCCAGTCGTTCGAGGGAGAAAAAACGCTGAGAGGACACTAAAGCTATTTTCGTAGAATTCTGTAGGTTCCCAACACACAACAACGCGGCGCCTTGTTCGATTCTTGCCGCGGCTTTTGTGCCCGATTCCTAAGCAATGATCGCTGCATCCTTTGAAAGCGCCCTATGATTTACCGCGTGCAAAACTCTGTGAAAATGATGCTAATTTTACGAAAACGTAAAAGGACCCTTCGTGCTCGAGTAAGCTTTTAACGGTTAATAAAAGGATAGTTAATACTGGAAAAATGCTGAAATCAATTTATAAATCAAAATGCAATGCATTTTATAGAACGTAGACAAATTTTTATGTATGTGTGTAATTTTAAGACTGTGTGTAATAGAAGACTAAAAAGATAATGCTAAAATAGAATATTAGATGAATAAAATATATAGATGGTGGTGTAAACACAATTTTACTACAACAATAATCTACAAAATAATGTATAGTCTTTAGTTTATTAATTATAATGATAGCCTCATTTAATTTCAGTACAAGTTTTCACTTAATTGAATATTGGTTTTTGTCACTTTTCATATTATTACAATTATAACTATTATATCTATATGTGTGCTTGATCTATTAAATTCACTATTTATTATTTAATTCTTTATCTGGATTCTATCATTCATTCAGTTTTCTTATAAGAAAAATAAAAAAATCAATTTTTTTGGTTATTAGACTATTAATATTCTATTTTATGTGATATAAAATGTTTATTATAAAATTATTACATTGTTGAAATACGGAAGTCGTTTTCTATTTCTTATATTATTGTATTTTTTTTCAATTTAACAAAAATCTGAAATGTAATATCGATATTTTATTTGCAGCTCGCGATACTTTTTCAATCCTGTATCGATATTTTATTTGCTGCTCGCGATATTTTTTCAATCCAGGATATTATATTTCAGATTTTCGTTAAATCAAAAAAAATGCAATAATGTAAGAAATAGAAAACAGTAATTTTATATAATAATTTTATAATAAATGTTTTTATATATAATAAATATAAAATAGAATATTAATAATTTAAAAATCAGAAGATTGGTTATTTTATTTTTCTCATAAGAAAAATGGTAGTGAATGGTGGTGAATGAATGGTAGAATTCAGTTTTAAGATAAAGAATAAAAATTAAGATAAAGGATAGAAATGCATTTAAATTTTATATTTAAATTACTAAATTTTCCCTTTTCACCTTCTTAACTTTTTATTTTGATATAATTTTTCGTACCGTTCTTTATATCTTCTCTAATTTTTCTAGTTGAGTTTAATTTTACTATTATTTAGTAGATTTAATTTTACTATTATTTAATAGGTTGGATTTTACTATTATTACGTCTCGATGTGCTCGCTTTAATAAAATGAAGACGTCAGTTGCGGATCGCCATATAGTATAGTGACATATATAGGTACTTACTTATATAATAATAAATTAAGTACTCTATATTACCTGGTAGAACAGGTAATTCGCGGGATCGAGTCTCTCTAATGTCAGCATGAATCTCGGCTATACTGGAATCGACCGAAGTAGGTCGTCATTCTGCTCCCTCTATTATTGTGGATACCTGCGTCACATGGCCCAGTTTCTATCGCTCGTCTTTATCGCCGTTGCCACGAATGAACACGGGGTCTCTTTCTTTTTACGAACACTCCTCGCCTCGGGATGAAAAGAGCGTTGCACCGTTTCTTCACCCTTTCTTATAACGATAGAAATTGATAGAGAAAAAAAGTTCTCCTCGGTTATGCACATCGTTTTTAAGATACGTGCGATAGCATTTTAACTGTGAGGAAACGAAGTCGCGTGCCACTTGACTCGCTCGATTTTTACAATAATAAATACTATCCCGTAAGAAGACACGCTGTCAATGTTTTGGATTAATTATCCATAAGATTAATTATTCAATAAATTCAATAGGTGTACATAAAATAATAGACATAATTATTAAAGAGAAACTCATTTTCATTTATCAATTATTAGATACCAATTACAATTAAAATTACAGACAACATGCATCTACTTACAATTAGTCATCTATGCATTTTTTACTGTATGCTATGTACTTTCCTCATACTATGAAACCTTTATTGCTCAAAAGCACAAAAGCGACAGGCGTTAAAAGCTAATTATTTTAATTAAATTCGAAATTCTTTTTTATTAACCACTCACACGCATGCGACTGATCCGTTAATATTTATTAGGGCCGTTAATAGGCAATAATAGAGCTGCCATGCCGGTCTATATACATATCTCATGTAGGCTACATGTACATATATGCTCTGTATGTCTATGCCCATGGCAGCTGACAGTAACAAATCTTCGCTGAATTAACTGAATTACAGGAGTGTTAGCAGAGGGACTGAATTAAGCTTCTTGACATCAGGAAGTACGTGAAAGCTGCTATTCAAGTCCATAGAAGCAACAGATCTGCTTATCGTCAATATTCAAAGTAACTCATAAGAATTTTACACACAGGATTAATAATAGCATCGCTTTTATTATTAATCCTGTGTGTAAAATTCTTTGTGTACTGTTTCCTCTCTAATTCCTTCTAAGAAAATTAGATACGATCATGATATTTACGCTTCCCTCTAAGAAGAATAAGGAACGTTTCAAGATGTCGATGACCAACGATAAAGATGGAGCGGCGCCAAAAACCGCGGATGCAACCTGAGAAGAACAGCGAGTGAATGACAAGTAAATCAAGCGTATAATTGAAATTCAATTCGCACAGTGGCACAGATACACTGCATTAGGATTCTGCTAGCTTCGTATTATACGTACACACATATAAGAAGCAAGTACATATGTGTGCACAAAGTGCAAACTCGGACTCGCAAGAAAACTCGTGTTTTAAATATTTTTAAAAAATTTACTGCAGAAATAATATTTCAGAAGAATTATCTGCATTAAAATATAATCGAAATAATCTGATAATCAATAAATTTAAAATTAAAATATATCTCCATTAATTTAAAACGAAGAAAAGAATGTTTCAACAGAGATATTTGATTAGATAAGACATATATATTTTTTAATTTGTCCTATTTTAAATATTAAATTAGTTTTATATAAAAATGAAAATAAAATTTGATAACACAGAGTCTATGCGGTCAGCTTCGATCATTTATTTCGAAAATTATCACGCTGAAAACTTATCTCGTTTTACGTCAATTTTTTATAGCGCTTAATCTTCAAAATACGCTAGATCAGAAATTGTATATTGCGAGTGCCTCGGAACGAAAACGAATCACACTGTTTCGACAGCGGAAAGTGTAGGTATGCGCTAATGAACGCGACGAATGAATTCGCGAGTAGGTGTAAGAATTTACGATGCAAGTGCCATGATCGTAAATTACAATAAGCACCTGGTGTTATGAAGCACTTTACAATATAATTGTACGACGATGTGAGTACGGAAGTTACAGAAGCGAAAGCAACGATACTAAGACGATTCCAACTTAATTAGATGCATTAAGATCGCCTATTTCAGATACTCGCCTTGTTATAGGCACCGCTTTGATTAATATCAGTAGTCCGCTTTCTTCAGTGCATTAGTTTTCTATCGCGACAATCGAGATGGCAAAAAAATGTCTTATTTATATAAGTATAATCTAAATTTATATAAGTATAATCGTAACATTGTTATCGTAAATAATGATACCTCTTACAGAACATCATTCATGTACGATATCGTACCGAAAAGCAGTAGTGTATAAATGTTCCAAAAAAAGGCATTAATTATTTTTGAAATTAATATTTTATATATATATATATATATATATATATATATATAGTCTCTACTTAAATTTACTTATATCTTTACTTAATTTAAATTAATACACTCTTAACTTTAAGTTTAGGTTTTAATTACTATATTATGTATTAACTTACTAGT
>NW_012130141.1:468357-471984 GCF_000143395.1 Atta cephalotes
TTATGATTAATAATTAAGTAAAAACAATAAGAGTAAATAATAAACAAGAATTATCGTATAACTTCGTATAATGTATGCTATACGAAGTTATTACGAGAGAGAGAGAGAGAGAGAGAGGAGAGAGCTCGCGGTGGTAGGGCCGCTCGCGCCGGGGGGCTAGGTCGGCCACCGACCTTTATCCAGGCCAACTGCATCATCCCCATTCCCACACGCGCACGCATCACGCGGCTTTAGGGGAAGAGGTGGCGAAGAGGAGAGGTCGTCTATTTTCACGGCGCGGCGGGTCGTTTTCGTTGGATGAAAACAATCCTGGCGTATGTGCGTAACCAGATGCTCAACGGGAATAGATCCATATCCTGTACTCAGACTTGTAATAAGCGTGTCTGGGATCAAAGCAAAAATTATTCGTATATAGCAAGAAAATTATTCTAAGAAATTGATGGAATTTTGGGTAAAAGAAAATACAAAGGACTCGTTTATTATCAAATCAAAGATTAACGATCTAAGTATCTTAGAAATATTGCTATCGAATATATTAGATAAATTTAATTAAAAGCGGAATAGATTGCGATTAATTTTTTTAAGATTTATAACTCTATGTCAAAGTAAGTTCATGTAATAATTTATGATATGAATTTCTGTTTAATAATTATATTAAATATTTAAAGAAGCCAAATTATTTTTAAAATGTTCATAAAATTTTCAAAATAATTGATTACACAACTAACCAATTAAAATAAAAATATAATATTTGTCAAAATTAATTCAAACTACAAAAGGCTAAAAAAAGAGATAAAGAAAAATATAATACAATACGTGATATGCATATGTGTCACTTTATTTTCTGTTTTTTAAGAAATAATAATTTATTAGAATATCCTAAAGAGATGCTTATAAAATATTTCCTCATTCAGTGTTTTAACTACTGGCACTATTTTTTACGAAAGATTGATACATTTAATATGACTTTATAATGATATACAATGAGAAATAGCATTGAGTTTCGATCTTCATGGTAAATTTATCTCTGATTTCCTTCATGTCAATACAAATTTCAGCATCATTGACACGTGACAACTTTAACACGTTTCCGCATTCGAAATAATAAGTATATATGATCATTGATGAAAAAGTAAACCTATTAATCGCGTCACTTACGTAATTGAAATACGTTTCCCAGAATAAAATCAGGTCATACAGAGATCGCGTACTGCTCCATTACAATCACCAAATATCAGCAACGATGTAGAATCGAAGAGTGATGGGATTTAAAGGAAAAACTAGCATAATATATATTACGAGCAAAGTACATATTTCAAGAGAGCTACCGGGGTAATCTATAGTGCAATCGGCAGCCGTAAAGTTCGTACATCACAAATCCGAACAATTAGCCTAGTTACTACACGAAGGGAAAACGCCCAACGGAATGACGTATCTGCATCGTAAATCTCGATATAGTGAGAACACGAACGTCACTTTTGGGCTTTACAGCTCGCTTATCATACTACCTAGGATGGTTTCCATCACGCAAGCGTTTACAAAAAAAAAGAACCAATCTGTCACATCAAATCTCTGAATATGACGATTGGGGAGAAATGCGTAATGTCGTATGTGCGATGGCGTGCCAAGCGCAAATTTGATATTTTCAAGTAATTTCAATACATCAATTTTATTAATTGAAGATAATTAAAAAAATGTTTACAAATAATTAAATAATTTGTCATTATTATAGTGTATTTAAGTTAAAATTTTTAATCAAAAAATTTAAGTGAATTACACAGTTAATTCTTGATTGAAAATCAGGCAAGTAATTTTTTTAATATAAATCGATAATTTTATTCTAAATTACTATATGCTTTTATGTATTTCGTAATTGTAAAAATATGTCAATTATAATCATTATATTATTAAATAGTAATTAAATTATAATTATTCAAAAAATCAATTCTGAATTTTATTTTAATAATAAAAAAACTCCAATATATTTATACACATAGTATTAGCAAATTAAATAAAGTTTTTGCATAATCTGCAAGTAACTTATCTCACAATTTAGATTAGCTTATAACGTAAGACGACATAAGCTTTGATCGAGTCGATAATTTTGTAGCGTGTGCTACTTCTGGATGCAATCTATTTTGCGGATCATGCAAGTACTCGCAACGTCGGAATCGCCCACAGATTAACGCACCTGTCATGCATAAATATTCGCGGATAGACCGAAGTATGTTCATCGGTTCGCGTCCTTTTCGCGGAAGAAGAGAACACAAACTAGAAGTTGGCACATCCCACGCTCACGAGTTCCGGTAAGCATCATTGCTGATTACTGCTGACAGTTCAGGGAACTAAACACGGAATATGCACGAAATGTGCTCTAAAAATTATACTTTTTTTTTCATTATGGATACAAGTTTATTTACTTCTTTCTAAACTTTAACTATGAATTCTCACGATAGGATTAAATTTTACTCGTTATGTATGATATATACATATAATATAATCATAAAAATTGTATACATTAAATCATTCAGTATTAACATACTGATAATAATATAATCAATTATATATTATCAACTAGGTAATTATGTAATATCGACTAAGTAACTATGAATCATTATCCATGGCGACATCTTACTGCATAAAATTTCTTTGTGCAAATATTATAAACAGACAGTATAAAAGATTACAAGATTATAATTCTTATTAATTAAAATGATCCTATCAAAGTAATGCGTATAATTGATTTCTGATTTCAACATGAGTTTCCTGATATACATGATAATTTCATAAATCTACCTACTCACGCCTATACAATACATAATATTACATGGTCATACCGAATTTTTTTTAACGCGGTTCTTGCAACCGATGCTGATCTTGTGCTGACTCTTCTCTATGAAAGTAGAAGTGCAAGAAAAACTTGATATTCAAGATTGCAATTAGTTCCTGTCATACATACATATGTAAAGAATTAACAACCTGTTATTATCTCGTGAGAGTCATAGAATGTAGAAAACTCAATATGCAACGACGTGTGATTTATCTTTCGCGACATATCGTCAAACCAGATTAATTTTCTTTCAATTTTTCCGAACCTTTTGAAGAATAAATAGATTACTACACAATCAAAAATACTTATTTAAGTTGTCTGGAAAATGTTCTGTTAGCCGATGATCTAAAAATTAATTAGTAAAAACAAGTTTCCTCTGATAATTGCTATACCAGATTATTGGGTGGTCTGTCAAAATACAAGATAACAAAAATGAATGTCATAAAATAGTGAAATTATGAGATAGGATAACGTTAAAAGAGACGCGTTGAATGGATGCGATTAATTAAATCGTCCCAATTAACGTACTCGACGCTGACAAGAAAGACTGGCGTCGGACTGAAATAAAATGCAAGGTATTAGCATTTCTCCTCGTCCGAATTAGCATGCTGCACGTAGCGACTAGCTAGACCGCGATTTAGGCCAATGGACAATGACGATGGCGGCAGTCGTCCTTGCCAAGCAATGTCGTCCTGACGGCGAATCGTTTACGCGACCTGCTTTTTTTCCAGGACGTGGAATGAGGCGCTAAATGTACGAAATTTATTCTCTCTTTGCCCCCCCCCTCTCTCTCTCTC
>NW_012130141.1:473624-478276 GCF_000143395.1 Atta cephalotes
TCTTCTCCCCCTCCCCCTCCCTCCTCTCTCTCTCTCTCTCTCTCTCTCTCTCTCTTTCTCTTTCTCTGTTCTCATCTCTCTTTTTCTCCCCATTATTCCGTCTAAAAATTCACAGATATCGATTCACACAGTTTCAATATAAAAGGGACATTTAGATTGGAACTTTAACTCGCCGAAATTTACCGAGATACATCGGACACGACGAAACATCATGCTCGACGCAGTCGCGAATTAAATTAAGCATAATTTAAATTCAGGATATCGGGCTTCCCGAATATCGCAAAAAGTTACCGCGCGCGCCAGCATAGATTTATGAGCGGTGGGAATGAAAATTCGTGGTACCGAAGAACCTGCCACCAGATATTTGAGGTGAATTTAGAGGGTCTCGTTTAAAGTCGGACGACCGATAGCGGACAAATCATTTTAACGAGCGTTTTATTCAAATCCACTCGGTTTTTTCATGATCCGAAATGCCGATCGAATCTCTGTTGTTCAGGTTTGTCTCATACCAAAACACGTTCAAAATACAGGATATTCTAGTTCCCGGATTTGTTCCATTCATAGATTTTTAAAAATATTTCAAAGTCAATTTGTATACATAACGCGATTAAATACCGTACCTTTTTATTGTTTCTCAATGTTTATCTTTAAATATCTTTACTTTAGTCAAATGATTTTAAATGTATAAGATTTATTGTATAAATTATATTTATACAACCTTTATAACAATAATTATTCAAAGTAAAAAACTCAAATGTTCGAGACACTACATATGTAAGAAAGGAGACATCATATTATATCGTTGTATACAATACAATTAGAATAGAATTCATAGTCATTTCTTGATGAATAAAGAATTTTCTTATTTACACATATGTACGTATACATGCATGCATACAAGTGTATAAATAAAAAATTCTTATTCATTAAGAAAAGACTATGAATATTCCAACAGAATCGATTCGCTTCGCTCGTTCGCTTCTGTTACTTTTAGGAGACTAGAATATCAAAGACCATTTATCTTCATCCACGCTGTCATTTCTTTTCATTTGTTTCATTATCGTGGTACGACAGCCTCGATCGAGACCTGCTCTATTAGCGATATGACGTCGCATGCACATGCAAAGCCCTTATCATGTGACAGCGCCAAGTGCATTGAACCTACGTGAAAATCCCGCATAGAAAGGCAGGCTGAGCTCAAGCTCTCAATTTAATCCTTTCGTTCGATTATTTAAAATACGATATCTAAGAATGTCGGAATAAACATTTATGAACAGAAATCAAGTATTCCATATATAACACTTTGCATTTCGTCATTACAATTTTAAAATACATTTCTCGAATGATTTGAAAAATTAGTTAGAGAAACGAAATTCTATAAAACTTCTTAATTCAATATACATATATTTCAAAAATTTTGGAAAAAAATTAACCTTTTAATCTTTTAAATTTTCAGCATTACGGACTTTCAAGCATTAGTGAATTTTGATATTCTATATTTCACATTTTTATGAAAAATTCACTGTTCGTCTAAAGAGAAATTCTATTTTTCTTAAAATATAATATAAATATAATATGTTGAAACTATACTCAGAAAGATGAGTGATTACTGGTTAGCCCTGAAGAATAGCGAATCTCGGCCGAGGTCGTATGTCATACACAGGGTGGCATAATAAAAGCATCGATTCACCTGTCGTGAAGTGTTACGATAAAAGGATAACGAGCTTGACGAGACTGAATAGCCGTAGCCTCAGTCGTAGCAAACGCTAGCCTTCGATTCGCCACGCTAATGCTTTCAATTTATCCGATAATGCTCGTGACGCATTTCCAGCGTGAAGAAACGAAATTGCATATAACGAGATACGCGAGCAGAGCTATGCGCCTGAACGTTTAATAGCCCGCAATTAACTCTCTGTTTGGTAAAGCGAAGGCTTACTCTGTACCATAATTATTAACATAACGTAACTGTAACGATTACGACAACCTAATAATCATGCGAGTATTCGGATCACTAACTATTTTTGTGACATCCGCCACTGCATTGCGAAATTTAAAGAAACATATTTTATTTATATATGTCCAAATATTAACAAATATTAACAAATACTAATTGCATTTCAGTAAGATACATTTTCTAAGAAAGACCAAACACTCGAAATATGAAATTCATTTTTTAGAAGACAGATTAACTCTTAAAAAAGTTTGAAAGATTTAAATCACACAAGTTACTTAGAAATTAAGACAGAATTATTGCACCATTTATACATATATTAGTAAATTGTACAGCACAGTACTTATAATTAAGCCATCCACGTGCAATGGGGACAGACCATTAATTGAATGCAACATCATGTAACGTAAATGCAGTGACGCGTGTATTCGTCAATGAAAGGTACGCGTATACACTGTCAATTCTTGCCACGGATTTAATTAAGGCTTGCCTATCACTGTTATTTGCGGTCACTGAACGAAAGGCGGAGACTCAAACACATTGCTTCTATGTCAATACAAAATGTAATTTATAGTACCTCCCTTTTAAAATTTATATATTATATACATACACAAAATAATTTTTAAATAATTAAGTTATTGCTAAAATATTTCTTATTTATTAGATGTTATAAGGAAATTAAACTTACATATAGTTTCTTATAAATAAATTTATCAAACAATTACGTAAACAATCACACAAAAAATCTATCGCGATGTGAGCGATTTCGTTTCGATTATTGACAAAGCTCAATTTAACATCACCTCGACAAAGAATATCAAATACATTATTCTATCCTAGTAAAATAATAAAGGCAAAATGGCGAGTAACACATACCTAGAAGAGGAGAGAACAAACGTTGCCACGGTGTCGAAACGTGAGGGGAAGAAACTCGAACTCACCACGTTGCTGCTGGGCGAAAATGAGGGTAAACCATATCTGCAATTAAAAAAGACGACACTCTTAAAGGAAGATTTCGCAGAGCACGAAATTGTGCCGCCCTTAAATGGCGACATTATTCCGCACTCGCGGCATTTCTGCGCGTTCGCCCTGTGTTCATGCTCGTTAAACTGTTTGTGTATGTTGGAAGTGAAGTTAGACGCCAGGGCGACACACGCGTAGACACACATGCAACCGATAAAATGCCGCCTATTCGACAGCATGCGGAATATAGAGAGCCTGAATTTGCAGTATATTCAGATACGTCTAGGTGGAACGAGTCAAAAATAGAACTCTTAAAAATAGCCATCTCTTTCTTCTTCCCGCAAAATGCAATTAATTTTTTAATAGATTACAAGATAGTGTTTTTTTTTTCAATTAAATAAACTACTTCATTTTTCACTCTATTTTTTGTGATGTAATTATTTCTACAACTGATTACTTTTAATAGAAATATGTATTATAATTAATGTTTAATTCCTCTAAATAAACATTAAATTATTTGTAAGTCATTTAAAATGTTTATATAGAGAGATTTATGTGTGCAAATAATTTATATAAATAATCGTGAGTTAGAATTCAATAATAATACTTTAAAATATAATACATGAATTATCTATTTTATATCATCTATTAAAGTTTATTCTAATCTTAGCTTTATATTATAACACAAGACAATATTATTTTTGAGTAGAGAAATTTGTAATTTACTTTTTAATACTCTGTAATGAACTTACATTTCAATATTAAAAAATATCAATTTTTATATTTATTTTTATTTTTATTTTTATTTTCATTTTATTTTATAAATATTTATAAATATTATGATTAATAATTAAGAAAAACATAAGAGTAAATAATAAACAGAATTAATTAAGGGATTCAGAACAATTTCTACTGGCTAAACGGCCCTAACCTTCATAAAGTTTTCTCTTTATGACGTCTACAAGAAGATAATAAGATCGCGATTGCATATATTCAGGTCAATTAGAGCTAATTCCCTTCTATCGCGTAATTAATTTTGTAGTTGATCGAAACGGCGCCTCTTACTATATGTAACATGGAGTTGTTTTGTTGGACCGTTATTATTTTTATAATTAACGCATTTATCAAGAATTTTCAATCGGGACAATAATATATCTCTTATAACATTGTAAAAAAATACAATAGTTCAATTGAAATATCAATTTGAATAATCAATTTGAGATAAGTCAAATTTATTTTTTCGTTGATATGTTTTTCAAATGAGAGAAATTGACAATATATAAATCATATATACGTGTTTTCTCAATATTTGTGATATTATAGTATAATTATACTAATAACTTTTTATTAAATATTTTAATAAATATTAAAAGTTTGCAAAGGAGACATGCTAGTGTCATTATTTAGTTTCCCAATATTACACTCGATAGAGGATTTTTAATTACTAATAGCTAACACATTTTGTAACGTTAAGATCAATTGACGAAAAAATTCACTTAAGTTTTATAATTTTGCATTGTGACAGAATTTAATATAAATATAAAGTACGGACTTGTAATAATATGAGAGCGGGCACAATCTATATTCTAATAGCATCTACTGTTAGAAATAATTTTCTCGTAGACACACGAGTGCTTGTACAGAGATATAAAGATAGAGCAAAAGAGAGGGACAGAGAGAGAGAGAGAGAGAGAGAGAGAGAAGAGAGAGAGAGAGAGAGAGAGAGAGAGAGAGAGAG
>NW_012130141.1:478950-504030 GCF_000143395.1 Atta cephalotes
ACTCTCTCTCTCTCTTCTCTCTCTCTCTCTCTCTCACATAAATTTATCCGATTGTCATAATATTGCACAAAGCGTATTCTTATGAAAGATTCAAGAAACAAGTAATCAATAAAAATTTTTTTTAGATATAAATAATAAAAAATTTAATTGCATGTTAAAAACATTACAAAACATTACATTTTGATATGCAAAATAATTTAAAATTTGTAAAACTTATTAATGATAAAAGCTATGAGTCATCTGGCAGTTTTGGTGAGTTAGTAAAAAATCCATTAATCTCATTTCGTCTTATAAGCAGTAAAATTTAGATACAAAAATTATGTATTACGAGTTACTATAACTCTGAAAATGTCCACTTTACTCAAGATTATTTTTAAATTTCATCGTTGGCAAATCTACTAACTTTCATCAGATGTCACGAGAAAAAGATGATTGCTGTCATCGAGTATGCAGACTACTGCAGACTAAAGGCATCGCATTGCATCCTTTAAAATAAAGCAGAATAACGAGCGAAACAATCCTCCATTTATGATGAGTGGCGCCATAAATAGGATAAGATGTACCGTAAAATTTCAATGCAGAATCATTTTCAAACCTGATATTTTTATTTCAATTCCTCCTGACACGTCTGCCCATCGTACTCTCTTTTTCGCCACCCATCGCGATTAACATTTTAATAAACGATCTACATTTGTGGAATACGATCGACAGTCACAAGGATCATCGACCTACGATGTTGATAATCCCCTGTGTTCCAAAATAGTTTCTTTAAATCTCTCCAAAACGTATGAATTCAAATACGTGCACATATCTAAAAACATATTTAAAATATAATATATTAAATATATTAAATATATTTATTACTAAATAAATAAATAATTCAAAAAATACAATGTAAGAAAAATCAAGTAAATTTTTAAAAAAGCTATTTTAATAAATATTATTTAAAATTATTTACGATTTATAACTCTATCTATCTTTATTTTTGTCTCTAAAAAATAGTCTCAAACTTTAGCTGATTTTTATTTAACGCTTGTGAAAAGGACATCGCCCTACCTGAAATTTGAAATTAATTTCAGATCGCTCTTTTATATAGAGAACAAAGTCTCTGCATCGCGAGAGAGTATATCTCGTTAAAAAGTCTCACTCCGGTCGTCGCTTCCTCCTGCATCTATTTTCGTTGTACGCGCGTTTGTACACGGGTAGAGGAAGTCGTCACACGAGAGCACATGGTATTCCATCCACCGTCTCGTTTCCGTCTTTCTGCTTTCCCTCCGGCGCGGCGCGTGTCCGCCGCCGATCCATTTGGCTCGTTTGGTTTATTTCTGTGTTTACTTCGCAGTCGGCACATAAGCTCTGTACCAGAAGGCTTAGTGCTCCGACCTCCGCGAGACGAAAATGATAGCAACGCTTCTTTTAGGCCTTCGAACTCGCGTTAAGGTATTCGTTAACTCGATCATGCGTTTGTAAATCAAACCAATTTCTGGACCTCGTTCCGATTACACAAACTGTCAATGAAAATGTAGTTCAAAGACAGTTAAATTTAGCAACGTGTATCATTAGCGTTCTAACTTCCTATACATTTGTGTAGATAAAATTTTATATATTTATTACAATAAAAAATAAGGATCATATTTTTAAAAATTCGATGTATATATTATAAAATTCAATATTATCTTATTAAACATTGTTATATATAAAATTTATTTCAGTGAGAGAAATATTTCTCAAGTCTTTATAAAGTTCACTTTTCAAAGAATTAAGTTGAAAAATAAGTTTTTAAAAAACTGCCTAAGCTGATATCAATAAATTTTATTATGTCTTTTCACTAGTTAGGCAGCTGACAAATTTTACTAGTTGAAATAAAATTGCTATACAAAAACATTTTAAATTAAACTAAAACTGCCGTATTTTAAAATAAATAATTTTTTAACAGGATAAGTATTGTCGGCGGTTATATTTATCCATTTATGCGATTTAAGAAATGTTTTTTCACAGTGATCAATTATTTTTAAAAACTAACTATTTCTTATTATTTTTAAAATTATATCTATTATTAAATTATAATCTATTTATATCTATTATTAAAATAATAAATACTTTACAAACATGAATAAAGTAGAAAGCATGTCATCCATTTTGATTTCAAATTAATCTTTTGTAATATTTAAGATTATGAAGATAGAATGATATATAGATATTGATTCGAGAATATTTCGTCTAAGAATAGAAAATATATTTCACAGTGTTTTCTAAAGATGTATAACAAAATCTATATATATGGTTTACCATCATGCTATTTATGGCATCGATAAAAATACGAGAGAAACTCTATCTGTCTAAACTATACAATAAGAATTAGCAAATACCATTGATTCTAAGATATAAATACTCTAATCAGCATAAAACGTGTCATTTCTCTGATACCAAACGACTCGTATAAAATAAAAATTCTTTAAATCAGTCACACACATTGATGTTCCCAGTTATATAAAGATACAGTGAATCACCATTAATAAAAATCGTATAAGAAAAAATAGTATAATAATTATGTTTATTGATGCGTGATTTCTAGCAATCCAAATATAAAACACTGCTTCATCAATTTTATAATAGAAAAAATCGATATTTTTTATGATATCTAATTATCTATTTAATCTTTAAAAAGAATAATAAAAAAATTCAAATATGTATTTCGGTTGTATCTTAAATTAAATATATTTCCAAAATTAAAAAATTTATAAAACATTTCATATTAAAATCAATTTTAGCATTTTTAGTTCATAAATTTTTATTCAGTTAAAAATCAAAATTAAATTTTTCGCAAAAATAAATACATAAATAATTTTAAAATTTTGAATATAACCGTGTCTGAAATAAATCGTACAATTATAAAATTTTTTTCAATTATAGATTTTTAGTACAATTATAGATTTCTTTTTTTAATTGAACATTATCGTTATTTAAATAATACAAGTTTATTCATACATAAAATATAATCAATTTGATAGTGTTTGATTTTAATTGCATTCCTCAGTTATTTTCGCATTTGGACAAGAATTACCTATCTTGATATTAATTGATACAAAATTCCCAGATATATTAATATTCACAGATATCAATAAAAATCACAAATTAAACCGTTTCTTATTGTAAAATTTGTCCAAGGCGTTTTTATTCAATACAGATAAAAATGTAAAATATATCTGCACGTATATATTAGATGTAGTAAAAAAAAATCCATTATTTTTGCATAAATTGAATGGAAAAATAATGGATTTCTTTTTACTACACCTAATATATATAGAGTATATTCTATAAATATGTGCATATATGTCAATAAAAAATTCAAAAATATCAAACTTCCAAATAAATTATATTAATATTTACGATTTTTATTAGTCTTAGACGATTAGACAATTTCGATCAGAAAACGACCAGAAAACTTCATATGACGATTACTAACAGAAAATCGAAGTGCAAATGTTGCGTCAAGCCTAATCGATTGTGTTTAGAACGAAGTGAAAATTATAAAAGTGAACAAAATTCATTAAGTGTTGACTAATGAAATTATAAAATTCTAATGAATTTGTTCACTTTCGTAATTGTCACCTCGTTTCAAAATCCGTAATCGGATTCTTGATTCACCGGAATTCAAAATAATGCAGAACGGGTTGCAGAAAAAAATTACGAAATAAGTTGTTAGCCAAATACTGCGTACTGGATATAATTTTGTATTCGTGTAATTTTCTCGTCATGAATCTCCGCGCAAAGAAAAGTATGCACGATAAAGATGGCTACGCGAGTGAACGTGCGCACTCACCTTGATACATCTCGGCAAGCATCGCAGAGAGCGATACAACAACGCGGGTCGTCTCATCCTTGTGCGTCTATCACTCGTTCAGCCGCGTGTTCCGGATATGTTTGCGAAGTCATTGACGATAACGGGGACGAAAACGATGGAAAACATACCGCTCGCGTTCAATGTTTCGCGATATGCCGTATTCATGCGCGTTCGAACTGAAGCTGCCGCGTTTCGTGCGACTACTGAGCCGCCGCGCGGCGCGCGCACCAATCAACGCGCCAAATCAACTGCCGCCAATCCATCAAATGTGTTTTGCGCGCGCTATGCTTATATTATATTGGCCGCGTTCCGTAAAATGTTTATTTTACAATGGAATTTTATAATGAAATTTTATTTGAAAAGTTTTCTTCACTGAAACATTAGAATTATTTTTCTGAGGCTATGCTCCGTAATGATCGAACATGATGCACAAGATGTGTCATTTTCTCCTTGTTACCGAATATTAAACAAACATAAAATAATATATCATGCGTAATACGCATTCACGGAATTCAGAGTCTACCTAAACTTTTTGAAGTGGAATCTCTAAAGGGTGATGACTGAAAGAAGGATGAAAACTGAACTGAATCAACTGAACTTTTTAGAAAAAAGATAGCTCATTTTCGATCTTTTTAAGAATGAGATTTCACTTTTCAGAGTGATAGTTTATTCTAAAAGTTTTATAGAATATCTAAAAGTATAATCCAATCAGAGCTTGTAAAAGTTACAAACTGATAAAAAAACAGTTGAAAACACATGCAAAATAAACATTTTATACTCAACACGATTGCATACCTACGAAAACAATTGGTGGCGATTGAGTTTGAATTATATGAAATTGATGCTTGATCAAAAAAACGTTATTGAGAGAAACAAAAACGAATGTTACGAACCGAAACACAAAATAACGCGAGAAAAATTGTAGGAAAGGAAATATGTAAAATGGATCGTTAAGGCAAGTATTAGCTGCGATACAATTTCGTATCCGCGTCATCTTTTTTCTGAGAATTTTCGCGCGAAGAAAAACGCGTGCGGCGATAATGGCCGCGCGAGTGAATAAGGTGCGCACTTACCTCGTTGTGAATCGGCAGGCAATAGAATGCGGGTCGTCGCGACGCAACGGCATCCTCTCACGTCGATCGCTCGTTCACTCACGCATGTCGTCAATGAGTCTGCGACGTCGTCGACGGCCGACTGGGTCGAGAACGGTGAAGAATATACCGCTGGCGCTCGACACTCCGTGATACACCATAGCCGCGCGCGTTCGAACTAAAGTTACCGCGGAGCGGCCGCGGTCACGTGATCAGCGTGCCGCCGGCGGCGCCGCGTGGCGCGCGCACGCGCCAATCGAATCAGCGGCGGCCAGTGCCGCGCCCGCCATATTGTACTTCCGCGGGACGAGTTGGCGGCGATTGAATTTGAATTATACGCAGTCGATGTCGAGCCGGGGACGGGGGGAGATGTAATGCTTGCACGGCGCGTTTCTAGGCGACGGGCCAAGCTCGCGCATGACATTTGCGCAAGTGAGATGAATCGTTAAGATCGTATACATATACACGCCGCGACGATAACAATTTCGTTGAGAGCGTTAAAACTGTATGATTTCAAAAGGACTTTATATAATGACTATGATATCGTTAAATGTAGGTAAAATTCTTCCTCGAATTTACAGAAAATAAATGATTTCATCTTAATGAATAAATATTTGATTTCGTTTTATTTTGAAGAGCACGTCGTTTTCGTTGACAAACGGGCGATTATTGAGCGAATAATTATGAAAGATAGTAAACGGCAGGAATGTTTGTAGATTTCACGTTACGGGTTTCATACGCGACGCGACGTACGAAAATGTTTGTGAAACGTTTTTAGGCTAGCGAGCGATATAATAAAGCCAAGTATTAGGTCGATTAAATACGCAATTGCGCAACTTTCATAGCTGTTTATTTTTGTAAGAAAGGGGGAATAATTCACGCCACTGCAAAACCGGCGGCTGTCACGTATCGCCGAATACACTCTGTCGCGATACGCTCTAGTGACTTTGCAAAGTGCAACGTGAGTCCGTCTCTGACCAAGTCCTTGAACAATCCGCATTCTGGCGTACTGCAGAGTCCCAGAGGCTCGCACTGACGCACTCGTGTCATTCCAAATGATAAAGCCCCGCCGGGAGAGATTATAGCTCACAACTCTCGCGTTTATAGACGTCGCGTGTGCTCCAGTCGCTGACAGCCGGCGGCGGAGTATTTTTATCGTTCGTCATGCTCGTAATCGTCGGACGCTCGGGACGCTGGCGATATCGTTCTATTCCTGTCTAGCGATCTAGTGACTTTCGATGCAACGTGGTAGCGCCCTGTGACGAACAGACCGGTGACCAGCAGCAGGCTGGCGACGGCAAGGACGACGAGAAAAAGCATCCACGAACGGTGTTGCGTATCGACGCCAAGTAGCTCGTGCAGACTCTCGCGGATGAGATGCAACGTGTCGCGCAGAGCGGCGCCAAGCGACTCGCCGGCGACGCGGCCGTCGCCGCCACAGCAATCATACGACATATGATGTCGCGTTGCTGTCTAGCATGAAAATAAAAAATTGCGAATACAACGCGACACGACGCGGCGCGATGCGGCACGCGCCGCGAGCTCGTGACTCGGTCCCGTAAGAAGATATCGAATTCTGCGGCCGATGCGTACGTTGAATTCAACGCAACATCAATAAATGGGACTCGCGCGAACGTGCGTGCGTGTGTGCGTGCGTGCGTGTGTACGTACGTCAGCGTGCGTATGTGCGTCAGCGTGCGTCGAGGCACGGCGGCGTGAACGCCAAGCGGGTTTTCGCTTTCAACTGACTGAAATCGAATGAGTACGGATTACACGCTCGCCGCTCCGTCCGCGTATGGGTGCGTCGCCCCGCGTCGCGACGCGGTGCGTCGCGCGTGCGTGCACGCTCGCGGACGCGTGCCGCGCGCGTCGACTCTGCGATCTCGTATTGCGTGATTAATTACAAGGATATATCGAGTCATCTTTTATCATTTCTATTTTTTACACAATAAAAAACATTTTGCATTTATGTTAGAAACGATCCATTTATGTCCTTGTTAAAATTTTGTGTTAAATGTTTAATATTCGAGTATTATTTGAGTGTTATTTGAATATTTTTTGTGTTAAATTGATATTCAACATTTCTTAGTATTAAAATAACAATTTATGAACGTACGACATTAATAAAGTGAAATAAATCCATATAACAAAAAATAATATAATACTTTATATAAAAAAACCAAACTATTCGCATAATAAAAAAACATGTCAACGAAAAAACTCTTTCATTTTTCATTTTGTAAAAATTTTATTATGAATATCTTTGCGTTGATGCGAAATTTCACAAAAGTTTGAAAGAAAAATGACTTTAAAATCAATTAATATATCGCAATCATCGGCTAATAATTAATGATAAAAGGCTTTTAAAGGTACATGAAACAAAGTAAAGAATAAAATTCGTTACTTCTAAGTTAAATTGAAAATTTCATTACAATATATTACGATATGTCATTTACAAGAAACAGTGTGAGTGATGCTTTAACTACGCTATAGCTATATCATCCTCTCGAGTGCTCGAGTCCCTGAAAGCGCAGGAATGCCACTCCGCAACCGACTGTGAAAGTAGTATTAATTGCGACTTTTTAATGCGCCGACATTTTTTCGATCAGGTTTTTTTATATTTTTTTGGGGAAGGCTCGAAAATGTGTCTGTCTTATACCAGCAAAGATAAAATAAATTACGCTTACTCTAACATTATTACTGAATTAATAAATAAATGAAATATTTGTAAACTATATTATAAACCTGAATCAGCGCGAAAAAAAATTATGCCAAGAACTATAAGAAATTATATACAAATTTATTTGTATCATGTAATACAAGTTTTATTTGCATTACTTAAGTTGATATTTCTTACATATCTTACATATCTTATTATACATCTAATTGATACAATATAAAAATTAATAAACTATTGCTGTAATTATACAGGATGTCCATAGGTTTTGACAAAGCACTCGTAGATAAGACGAACTATACAAAGTCAAAAACATTTCTCAACCATTTTGTAATTTTCACAATAGTCACCGAGATATTAATTTCTAAAGATTATCAAATAAGCGGCCAAAGTCAATGCATAAGTCAATTTCAATCAACAAAGATTTCTTTTAGAATTCTTTATGAAATATCTTAAAAAATTCTTAAAGGTATCTTAAAGTTGTTTTATGTATTTTTAACATTCTGCTTATTAGGTAATGGAAAAAGATTATGAAAATAGCAAAATGAGAGCTTTTCGACTTAATTTTTTAGTTTCGCTCTATTTACATACGAGCATTTGGTCAAAACTTACCAGACATTCCATATTTTAATAAATATTTTGTAAGCGCCACAATTCCATATTTCTTAAAAATATTAACAAACTACTTTTTTTCATCATTTAAATTATATTTTGTCTTCAATTTATCTAGATCCTCCATTTTTTTATCAACATCAATTCGCTTAAATGCTTTATTGCTCTGATAATATAGAACCACCAAATAACGATTGCATACATTGAAACCGCTCAAGTGGTCACATGCATTCTTTGCATCAAATATATCTTCATACACAACAAATGCTGTGCCTCTGGTTTCTGCCGTGTTACCTCTAAAACAAGAATCATAATTTCAATTAAACTATCAGACTAGAGAGAGATAGACTTTATTTTTAAAAAGAATATAAACAGAATAATAATCTAAATTGAACTCTTTCAATAATAAATAAACATTAATTAGAAAAATCTGGGCAATTGAAAGCAATAATAGCACAGTAATTGATACGTTTAATCTTAATAATAGTATATTTCCTTTCTTATACTATAAAACGATCGATTTATAATGTAAGAAAGAAAATATATTATTGTTAAGATCAAACGCAATTATTGCGCTATCATTGCTCTCAATCGCCTAGATTCTTCTTTTGACTGCGTCAATTATAACACAATACTTACACTCTAATTTGTCTGATAGCTCCGTATTTGCCAAATATATCGTACATTTCTTCAGCTGTGATTTTATATGGTAAATTCCTAATGTATAATACTCTATTTACTTCGGGTGGCAGCCTTACCTAAAATAAGAATTTTATTTATCACAAAATAATAATCACAGAAAGTTAGGTTAAAGTTAGCATTGAGATCATAATATGTCGATATTGCGTAAGTTATCCTATATATTTACATTGGCGCGACGTTGCAACATTGCCATAGTCATTTTAGCGAATAATTTGTCTACTGAATCTTCTGTAATAAAATATTTTTGACAATCAAACGTCCACTGATCGACAGTCAACAGAAGCAGCAAGCAGTAGCAAGGAGTACCATGTATCAAGTTCAAAGATTCATATTTACAGATGCAACATGGTGGAAAAAGAGTTAACAGCTGAATCAATGGGCGAGTTCAAGACGGCAAAGCGGCTAGGCATGTTTACCGAGCGATTGAATATGATTGGTTAGATTTATAAGTAACAACCAATTATGTTTATTTGCTCGGCAAGCCGCTTTGTTAACTTGAACGCGCTCATTTTGAGAGATAGCCGATTTGATTAGCCAATCAGAATTGAGTCTTAGGCCGATATTTATAGTCATATTATATTTAAGACCATCTTGAGTACAATTTTTATATATCACAAATTAAATTAGATATCATCAATCATCATTAAAGAATATTAACATCTTAAGACAGTCTTACTTACGACAGTCTTAAAATAAGAACCAACTATGAATATCGGCCATAATTCAAATTTATCATTTAGACTGCTTTCACATGTAGCATAACTTGCGTAAGCGTAACTTGCATCATTCAATCAAATCGTCTCAACTATAATAAAATAAGGCCGTCTCATGGAGCGGAAATTTACAGTGGAACAAAACAGCGCGACCAATCACAACTTGGCAGTCATTACTCTGCATTCTTTTCTGCGATTATGATTGGTCTTGTTGTTCCATTCCGCTGTAAATTTTCGCTCTATAGAACGCCGGCCTTATGATTTCTGTACACTGGAAACGCACGCACTTGCGCACGACAAAATGTGATGCGATAGCCAATAAACTTACAACTCCTAATGTATTCATTGATTACCGTGTCTCATTTTGTCGCGCGGCAAGCGTTCAATGTTCAGGAACCATTAGCCCGGATCTAGGATTTTTAATTTTTTAGGATTTAGAATAGGATTTTAAAATTTTTAGGCCTTAAGCCATAAGAAATACATGATTATTATTATATCACAATTGATTATTCTTCTCGTATTCGGCTATAATTGTTTCTTACGGCTAAGTTAAGGCTTAAAATCTCTTGTAAGTTCGGGGTTATGTCGCATGTGATGGCACTTTTAAAGTGCATTCACATGTAAGCGTCAAACAGCGAAAGCAACAATCAATCAGCTGGACGATACAGACAGAGGTGTAAGAGCTTACACACAACAAAATAAATATTAGAAATAAATATTAAGATTTCAACCTATCAGATACCAGTTACTGGAATATACGGTTTCTGATAGGATAAAATCTTAATATTTATTCCTATTTTTAGGGCTCACCAACTCCGAACTGAACCGATTAACTTAATCGACTGATTGTTACATTGGAACTGACCAATCGCATTTGCTGTTCATTTGTTTCAGCAGAATTAATCAATCACGGTTGACATTTGACCAATTAGGTTAATCGGAGTGGTGAGACCGATCCCTGATATTTTCTCCATTGTGCACAGGGCCATAGTTGGTACGCTTCTAGGTTACATGACAATTTCCCCAAAAAGTAAACTGGAAAATGTTGGCACTAACAAAAATCCTTCGAAGGAAACTAGGTCAGTGTTACTAATCCGTATTCGTAATTCAAATTAAAATCGTATTGCCCTAGGCAACTGTTAGTAACACTGACCTAGTTTCCTCCGAAGGTTTAATCCGGATCAGAATGTAACCAATAACTACAGTCGAACATTGTCGTTCGATTGTAACAGAGGAATACTTGACTGTAGTTAGTTGATTCTTATGCCCGTATTCGTAATCAGACCTTGTACTTAAGGCTTCCTTAAATTTATCTGTAGATATTTAGCAGCCAATGAAATAATTCGTAGAGTATCTAAAGATAAATTTAAGGAAGCCTAAATATAAGGCCTGACTATGAATACGAGTATTATATTCTGATCTGGATTAAACCCTCGGTGGAAACTAGGCCAGTGTTATTAATCCGTATAAATTAAAATCATATCGCCTAGGGATTTTTGTTAATATCAACATTTTCCAGTCTAATTTTTCGGAAAAATATCATGTAACCCGTTTCTATCCTGTAGATGTAGTACAAATACGAACCTCATCCACGATTCGATTTTATCGACAGTGTCAGAAAATGGATGTCGCATAGTTCACAAACCGACAATGGATACATACTAGCGGTAGTATACGGACATTTCGATAATAACAGGAAAAAGGCCGGCATGACCTCTCTCAGGTTTCTCTTTGACCAAAATAAAAGGAGCTAAGCACAGCTAAGCAGAAGAATAAAAATGGCTTCTTGGACGAAGTTCGCTCGCTCCTTTTCCAGAAAATATTCGGTCGCTCCTAAATTTGATGGTAGTCATGGCGGTGCAGGTGAACATAAATGAGAAATATTGATAATTTTAATTATTATTTACATATTTAAATATAGTATTTGTACTGACGAATTTTACAAACAACAAAGTGTCATTTTTGTCAAATTTAATATTATTAATTAATTATTAATTAAGATTTGAGTGCGAAGTGTCTTTATATTTAAGTAATGTTATGATAGTATACAATGTTTTATAGATGAAAAGAAAACATATGGAGAATGTTAAATAAATTATCAATGAACATTACATAATGGTAACATTGTACTTTACAGAGCAATTTGATGCACAATTGTTGTGGAAGAGGCTCTCATATTTCGTAGGCTTTCCAGCGATAGGTTTGGCTATGGTTAATTGCTATTTGAGTCATCAGGCACATCATGATGATGAACGTCCAGAATTTGTTGCATACGAACATTTAAGGATAAGAACCAAGGTATCAAAATATGTACATACACCATGTGTGCGCACACATACACACACACACACACACACACACATAGTAAGGCAAGAAATTGATATAAACTTCTAAGATACAACTCTTTTTTACTTCCTTTATAATTATTAAGTATTATTTTTTAATGATATGTTTAGAAATACCCATGGGGAGATGGTAATCACAGCCTTTTTCATAATTCTAAAATGAACCCTCTACCCGAAGGTTACGAAGAATAAGAAGTGATTCTTCTAGATGGTAATAATTATACTTCACATTAGCATTCTTTATAACATATATTATAAGATATATGTATTATATTGGCTTATGAACAATTGAGTCAATAAATGATAGAGATATGACATTTATATTTTTTCCATACTTATATTTTCTTATCAAATTATGATTTGACATAATAATAAACTCAGTTGGACATAGAGTAAAACAGGACTTCATTCACTTCTCGTAATAATAGGGAGTTTTTGTAATACTGTTTATCCAAATACGCTAAGGTCAGGTTATCTTCTTCTTAATAATTAAGGCCCGGTTGCATCAATGTTATTTTGATTTTAAACGAGACTTAAAACTCTCTATCTCGTTTTTAAAACCGAAAAGAGACAAGAATAAAGAGAGTTTTAAGCCTCGCTTAAAATTAAAGTAACGTTGGTGTAATCGGGCCTATGAAAAGGATAACATGATTTTAACTGTATTTGGATTCACGTTATTGAAAAAATTCCTTATTTTATTTATTGTTTGTTTCTGAATGGCACATGTTGATAATTTGAAACAGTGCTGGAATATTTGCAATTTTCAGCCGATTGGAATTTAGATTATACGCAAGTTAAAGGTAAGGGACAAGAACCAAGCTGAAAATTGGCTTAAAGTTGCAAGTAAATTCCAGCACTGAAAAGTTGTATTTGTTCTCTCAAGAAGTAATCACGATTATATAATCATTATATAATGTAATTATAAGCACGTCACTGCAAAAAAATATTGTTTGCTGTCATAAATTTTTGTATTTTAACTTTAAAGTTGATACTGATGGAATAGCCCACCCCTCCCCCCCCCCATATTGAATTTATAAGTCTATATGACGTTTTACCAAAATATTTAATATTATAAACTATATTAAACTTTAATTAATCAAAGATCTGCAATGAAGGAAAAATAATTCTATTTTTATTAATTTTATGTCTAAATATTTATATCATTTATATCAATTAAAAAATCTAGAGTTCTCAAATATTAGGTGTAGTAAAAAGAAATCCATTATTTTTGCATGAAATTGAATGGAAAAATAATGGATTTCTTTTTACTACACCTAATATGATTTAAAAATAATAAGCATCAATTAAATATGACTTCGTTTATCTTTATTAAAATACAATTCTTCCATGATATATTTCTTTTACACTTTGATATAATATTTCACATGTAACGAATGTAGTTATGACTAAAACTCTAAATATATCAAAGTAGTGCATAGTCTTCCATTTTAGACTTACTAACCATACAGGCCATATTCGTATATTACCAGTTGTCAATACAGTATAGTAATGGGAACTATAGATTTTCAGTACTTGCAGTCAACTGTAGTAATATATGAACATGATCCCTATACCAATAGGTAAAAACACTAAGCGCTTGGTCTACAGATAATTAAATCAAAATGACAATCGAAATAGTCAATAGGAAGGTTGCCAGAATTTTGGATCAGATAAAAGGAATGCGCTATTTTGGTATATCTAAAGCTTTAGTTACGACAAATATATTATCACATCGCAATATTTAATTAATTGACAAGTGTTTTTCAAATCGTAGATAGTATTGTCAAATCTGGTATAAGAATATCAAAAACTTAAATATATCAACTAATTTAAACTGAGCAGGAAATGTAATTGACTTGATGTAAGCTATTAACTATTTAGACGTACAAATTATATAATTAATTAATTAAAATTACTAATTAAATTAATACCTTGTGTTGTTTATATATTATTTCTTACACTTATATATAGATAATACAATTTTAACAAGGAACGTGTCTTTTACAGTTGACTATTAAAAAAATATTAGAGAAAAAATTGAAAACTTTTAATTTCCTATGTCATCTTTTGCACGAATGCAATATTGAAGACATACATATATGTATCCTCCCACACACACGCGCGCGCGCGCGCGTGTGTGTGTGTGTGTGTATGTGTGTGTGTGAATGTATATAATTATATATATATATATATATCGCCAGTTAAATTTATGTAAGATCGAACAATTGCACATCACACGATTGCATAGTTGCAATTACAAATGTTACCGGTATAGTTGTGAAAAAAATAACATTTCACAAAAAGTTAAATACGATTACGCTCTTCAACTTTTTCACTATTATTTTTTTTTCTATTATCAGTAAAGAAACGTAAAATATTAACACTAATTAAGATAAACGTCCTCCCCCCCCCTCCTCAAAAAAAATGACTGAACATGTATCTACGTCCAAACACTTACACATAATTATTATTAATCTCAAATGCCCTTTTTTTTATTATAATTTAGTTATATTAAAAAATTACAATTAAATTATAATATTATATAATTACAATTAAAAATTTAATATTACAATTAAATTATATTTAAAAAAAAACATTTGAGATTAAATTTTGTGTCTGGACAAAGATACATATCCGGTATGTCATTGGACGTTTACCTTATTATATATATATCTTATAACTAATAGAAAAGTTTTGTTACGAAAATAACACGTCAATATAGTTTTAATTTTAAATACATGTAACAATGAATACTGTTTAATTGAGACATGTTTTGATGCTAACAATATGTTAGCAGAAGATTATTGTATGGAGTATTTTAAGATACAAATATATATAGTTTTATACTACATCGATACAGATAATCGAATTACGACCCTTGCATTGTTTGTAGTGTTCCGCATTCCAATGCAAAGACGAACAACGTTTGGAACAATAATGAGCTTCCAAGCAAGCCTGACAGTATACCATACTTTTGCGTTTGCATCGTAAACAAAGCCTATCGTCTATCTCATCCGAAATTCCCAAATTGTCATTTATATCCAACGAATTTTCATCATTTTTAGTCAATGATTCTGAGTTATTTTCAAGAAATGCATTTATATTTTTCATTTTCTCGAATGATGATGGCGATATACTCCTAATGTTCAAGATACTCGGCATGCTATTGGAGTCGTCGCTTTTCAGGGAAATATATTCGATATCATCAGCATCAAGAAAATCAGTTTTAGCGGAAACTTCTTTTTCATTTACATCGAGAAAATCGTCTCTTTGAAAGGAACTAAGTGCACAAGTACGTGATTTTTTTTGTTCGGATACATGCTTGAGCTGTTCATTGATTGCTTTAATACCACTGTGAGTATCCTTTTTCTTTTCTATATATTTAAACTCTTGAGTGTCTATATTTATTTCCTCTTCTATAGCTTCAGGAAGTTGAAAATAAACCGACTCTGTTGAGTTGTCTTCGATACTTGATATATCTTCCAGGTCTCTAAATTTTGATGACATTTTCTGAAACCCGACCTCCTCTATTTTTAATAGTGATTGCTCATTATTTTTGTTGTCCATTTTAATAATAGTGTAAGTATCTATTTCCTCTTCTATATCTTCAGGAAGCTTTTGAGTGTTTATTTCCATCTTTTCCTTTTCTATATCTTCAGGAAGCTTTTGAGCGTTTAATTCCATCTTTTCCTCTTCTATATCTTCAGGAAACTTTTGAATGTTTATTTCCATGTTTTCCTCTTCTATATCTTCAAGAAGCTTTTGAGCATTTATTTCCCTCTTTTTCTTTTTTATATCTTCAGGATATTTTAAACAGATCGATTCTGTCATGCTCTCTTCGACATGCAATATATCTTTTGAAACTTCATGATTTGATAACATTTTTTGAAACTCGATCTCCTCTGTTAATAATAACTCATTTTCTTTTGTATCTTCATGTCTTTTTATGATATTGGTCGATTGTATCACACTTTCTCTCATATTGCATTCATCTTCAAACTTCAATGATACATCCTGTATCTTCTCTATTTCTAACGACTGGTGTTCATCGAGTTCCTCAATGTCTTGCGCTTCAGTTTTGAAATCTTGATATGTCTCTTGATCAGCCTTAGCAATGTTTTTGAGAAAAGAAAATGATACTTTCGTAGAATCGCAGCTTATCATATCAAGTAGTTCTATTGAATCTTGTGATTTTAAGTTATCTTCTTCAAAAAACGACATCTTATCACACTGGGTTTGCATCTCCACATTTTCGTCAATATACAGTTTCCCGAAACTTTCAAACGTTTCAGTAGAATCATTACTTTGTTCATTCGTAAGATCTTGTTGCTGTATGTTTAAACAAAATTCTGATGTTGCTTCGGCGTGTTCCTCATCTGTGATATGTGGCTCTGATATTTCAGTAGATTCACGTTTCTTTCCGAGATATTTTCTCGGAGATATCGATTCCTGTATGTTGTTTGATGGGAACGATTCTGAAATATGCAATATATTCAATGAATCAAACTGTATCTTTGTGGAATTTAATATTTCAGTATTCGCTTTGACGTCATCACGCAATCCATCTCGTAAATTTTTACTGGATATTTCATTATTGGTATTATATATTATTTTATTTTGGTCTTCCATGTTATACTGAGCTTGTGATATCGCATCATTTTGTTTGCTATTGTTTAATGTTACAATGTCAGAAGTTTCGCGTACGCTTTCCATTTCTACATTACTAAATCTCTTATTTATATTATTAATCATAATTTCTAATTGATCTTCTATGTTCTCAGTTGGCACATCCTGTAATAAATTAAACAGTAGATTTTGTTTAAAGGAGGGGTCATATGAACTTGTCACTTTCAGAGACTCGTCAATTTTCACATTATCTTGCGTTTTCGTTTTCAAATTCTTGGCAGACACTTCTGTGATCAACTTCTCTTCTGGCGACAATGTTTCTGTACTCCGAGGTTCTTTTTCCGTATCAATCAATGAATTCTTTTGGGATTGCTTCTTTAATGTATTATTCTCTTGTTCTTCTTGTAATCTTGTGTTTTTTGGAAGGAATTCCTTAGTTATCACAGACGTACAAGGTGACTCTTCATTTGACGCTTCTAAATTACTCTTTGTCGCCGTAGATTTTGGACTCTTTGAAATATTCGAATCAATACTTTGTTCTGATTGCTTTTCTGAAATTCTATTACATTCTAAACTATTTTCATTGTCTTGATTAAGTTGAATCTTCGTTAACTTGTCTACGGATGTTTGTATTGTATCTTCTTGTAATGTTGACTTGTTTTGTGACGTATTATCTTGTAAACTTTTTTCAACGGATTTTTGAACGGTCTGTGATTCGTTTATTATACTCTTTATGTAATCATCTAAATTCACGTACGAGTAAAACAGTATTATTCTCTCATTATGTACTCGTTCGAATTCTTGCTTGCTAAGCAAATTTTTCAGTTCGTCCCACATAATAAAATATGATTTTATTTGATCACGCAATAGGATTTTCTGAATGTCTGTTAGAATCGCCAGATTATTAGAGAACGTAACTTTGTTTCTTTGCTTTTTTCGTTCGATTGCGGACAAAAATAACACTGCATCATTTTTATTTGGAGATATTGTAAACATCATACTTTGTAAGACACTCAATTTTTGTGTAGAAGATTTTGTATTTTCCGAAACAGTGTCAACATTTTGCAATTTGTTGCATGCGCTCAGAATTTCTTGATGTGTATCTTGTTGCAGATTCATAGATTGTGCCTTCTTTTGCATGCCATTTGTATTTTGTGACTCGGTCATCTCTTCTTTATTCAGCACGTTCTCTTGCAATGTATTGTTAATTGATAGATTAATTGGATATATAGATGTATCTTTGGATATTACATACTGGCTTGTTACGGTTGTATTGTTAATTGGATTTTTTGATATAATGTGTGATTGTTTCGTATTGATTGTAGGAGATATGTTTACATTCCCTTGATTTACTGGCAATTTCTGCTGCGACATGTTTTGTTGTACATTCTGCGGGAGATCATTAATCGATAGATCAATTGGATATGTGGATGTATCTTTGGGCAAGATGTATCTTTGGCTTTTTTTTTCGGTTGTAGTATTGCTAATTACATTTCTTATGATGTATGGCTGTTTCCTGTTAGTTGTAGGAGGCATATTTGTATTCCCTTGATTTACCGTCAATTGCTGCTGCTGCATCTGCCATACGTTTTGATTTGGCAAAGTATTTTGAACGGGATGCGTTTGTATGTTGGAATGTGTGGAAGATTGAGATACAATAAGATAAGTTTGGTTTGGATTGTATTGCGGCAAATATTGCGTTTTTTCTGAAGATATTTGAGATACTTGTGGACTGCAGCTTGCTTGCTGCCGATTCACATTAGTGCTTCCATGTCTAGCATTTTCCATTGCAGCGTTGATTCTTGAAGTATCAGGATTTATCATAAAAGATCCAGATAAGTTGACATTGTTACAGCCTGGCACAATCTGGCGTATTCCAAGAGAATTATTTTGATTTGTCATAGACGATGAATAAACTGCTGTTCTTGAGTTTATTTGCGATGTTTGAAGATACATTTGTTTCTGTTGCACATTATTAGTAGCAGATGCGGTTGCAGTATTGTTAATCGTATTTTGTTGCAAGGTGTGTAATTGTCTCATATTAGTTGTAGGAGACACGTTTGCGTTTCCTTGATTTATTGGTTCACGTGAGCGCATATTATTCGATGAAATGTTATTCACAATTAAAAAATCCTGTTGAACGCCAGCATTCAATATATTTGCTGGCATATATCGGCCTTGTATCGGTTGATTCGCATTTTCTAAAGATTGTTGTTGACTAGCGTTCGGCATACGTGACTGTGTTGTTAATGGTACATAAGACATATATGATTGATGAATATTTGGCTTAGGTTTAGAGTGATTAGGTTTCGAGTGTGGTACTTGTGTAGAATTAGCCGAATTTCTGACCAATTGCTGCTGGTTAATGTTTGAGGTCATCGGTGCCGGACATGGCATTGTTGAAGATTGCACAAATGTGTCACGATTTAACATTCTTGTATCTGAAAATGAAGCATTTTTCGAAAATTGTTGCGCGTTAACATTCGATATTGATGCATTTGAAGTAGATTTGAATAATCTGTTAATATTCGGATATTGTGACGAGTTTGCATAATTTTGCTGTGAGATGTGTAAGTAATTATAACAAATTTGCACATATTTTTTCAATTCCGGAACTGTCACTGGATGATTTTTTGGCATATAAAAATTAACATAAATCAGCGTGCTGTCAATATCCTTCATATACAACCACATTTTCAAGTTTTCTAAATCTTGACTTATTTGTTGCATAGTTATAGATAATCTTTGTACATAATCTTCAGGAAAATTTATTCTTACATGATTATATTGATCAAGATTGCGACAATATCCAACATTGGTGCAGATATTTTTGATTGTAATCTGTATTAAATTTCTGAGATTGTTATTATTTGGAGTATTAACTTCAACCGGTGCAACCGCGGAACTTGTATTAGGTGAGAGGTATATATGTTTAAGAGTGGTGTTATATGATGGCGACAGCCGTTTGGATACTGACTGAGATGTTGATTGAGGAAATGTAAATCGAGGAGGTCCTAATTGAGGACATGTTGATTGAGAAAGTATTGGTTGAAAAGCTATCGATTGAGAAGGTGCTGATTGAAAAAACACTGATTGAGGTGCTGATTGAAAAGATGTTGATTGAGGTGCTAATTGAGAAGATGTTGATTGAGATGTTGATTGAGGTGTTAATTGAGAAGATATTGAATGAACAGTTGTCGATTGAGATACTGACTGGCAGAATGCTGGGCATGCATTCCTTGGAATCGATGCAGTCAGATTCACAGATTTCTCGATACATTGATAACTAAGTTCCGCAATAGAACGGACTCGTACTTTCTTATGTGTCATATTTGAGGAAGTTTGTGGTAATTGTTCTGCTACATCAGGCGTATCGTATGCAGCTTTAATTGATTCAAAACTATTTTCAGTCGTTATCAGCGGTGTCTTTCTCTCGACAGACATTTCAACTTCTTTAACCTGATTATGCTCTATCACATTTTTAGTTCCCTCTAAAATTATTTTATCTTGAAAATTTTGTTCTTCGTTGTTTTTCTGTTTATCGTTTGCGATAACCTTTTGTGATTGTTTTTCCAAATTGGATATATCACACGTAAGCCTACTTGAGTCAGGATTATTTTCAGTTATTGGAGTCGTTTGTATGAGAGATTGAGTGCATTCATCTTTTTCTTTTTTGTCATCATAAGCTATCATATTTTTATCTTCGTTTAAAATTGGACGGTCTTGAGAATTTCGTTGTTGAGAATGATTTTCATCATCTTTAGTAATAGGATTAGAATTACATATGATTTCGTCAGTCTCGGCAGTAACATTATCTAATGACGTACCGTCTTTCTTTTCTTTTGTATTTGTGACCTTGCGATTAAACTTTTCAGATGTTCTATGATCCATTTGCAAAAGTTCATTAAGAAAGCTCGGATTATCCTTAAGTGTGTGTAAGTTTTTGATACATGTATTTACTGCAGACCAAGGTGCTTTTAATGAAAATTTCCGTGATACTCGAGATTTCAATTTAGGTTTTATTTTTATTTCTACTTCAATATCACTACTGTTATCATCATCTGTTAAGTGAATGTCTAATGAGCAATTGTCACTATAATTTAATTTGCTAGATGAATTTGACGGTAATATGGAAAAAGAATCGTTACTTTTTTCTTCCGAAGAATTTTTTTTTGAGTTTGATGTTATCATTGAAAATTGATCAATTGTTTTTTCGTCTTTCTCCATGTTATCGTTACTTGATAATAATAAATTTTCGACATTTTTTTCTAACATGTCATGGTTGTCTTTTTTGCTAACATTGTATGATGTTGATTCAAATGTAGACATGATTAGTAATTCCAAATTTGACGTTGCATTTTTTTGCATATTTTTGTGTTGCGCTAAATCAATACTTTCGACATTGCGCATTTCTTGATTTTTTTGCAGATTTTGTACACTTACCTCTTCCGCTTCCTTGTAAGTGGTATCTGCTTTCTTCTTTATATTTTTATTTAAATATATATTTTCTATACTCATATTTTCATCTAAATTTATTTCAATCATGGACGGTATATTATGTTTCACGCTAATATCACATTTACTATTGTTTTCCGTGTCAGTTGACGAAGAATTTTGTATGCTCTCTTTTTCTGCCGAGACTACATTTTCTATATTTTTTGACTCATTATCTGACATGTTACGCTTACATATTGATGTTCTATTTTTTACTTTATCTTTTGCAGTATCGTGCTTAGAGTCACACTTTTCGACATTCACAGTGGAATGAATTTCGCACTCAGAGTCGCATGAATTATCGAATTGTACTTCAATCGGTATTATACTTTCTATATTTTCCTGTGAATTATTAACAGGTGTATCACATTTATATGTTGATGCTCCCTCTTCTGTCTTTTCATCTGTTATAATATTGTGGGTAGAATATTTTTCAATATTTGAAATGGAAACGCACGAATTATCAAAATTTACTTCAGCCGGTATTGTACTCTCTATATGTTCTTGCGAATCATTAGATGTGCTGTGTTTATGTATTGATGATGCTCCATCTTTCTTTTCATCTGTTATAGTATTATGTTTAATGTATTTTCCGGTATTTACAGTGGAATTGTATGAATTATCGGCCATCACTTCAAGCGATATTGCGTTCTCTATATTTTTCTGTGAATTATCAGGTAACATGCATATCGATTCATTAATTGACTCATCATGATTTATCTTCTTTTTTATTGTAATATCACATTTTTTGGTTCTTGCAATGGAATTCCCTAAATTATCAGACTTTGCTTCAGCTAGTATTGCGTTCTCTATATTTTCCTGCGAATTATTAGTTAACGTATCATTTGTACATGTCAATGCTTTATTTTTTATTTCCTTTCTTGTTACAATAACATTTGTTACAATAGCACAATACTTCTCGGTACAATTAGAAGAATCGCTTGAGTTATCAGATCTTTCAGCCAATACATCCATATTTTCTTGCGAATTATTAGTTGACATATCATAATTACATACTGTTGCTCCATTTTGTATGCTCTTTTCTTTCGCAACATACTTTTCTTTGTAAGTAGAGGAGTTGTTTGAATTCTTAAATTTTACTTTATTCGAAATTACGTCCTTTTTATTCTTTACGTTTTCCTGAGAATTATTATCTGACATGTTATGTTCACAAACCAATGTTTCTTCTATTTCCTCGTCTATTGTAACATTGGACGGAGAATATTTTTTGGTGCATGCATCGGAATCGCATGAAATATCAGAGTATATGCTGTCTATATTTTTCTGTGAAGCATTAACAGAAGTTATGCGTTTACATATCGATATCATTTCTTCATCTGTTGTAGCATCGCTTACATCAAATTTTTCGGCGCATGTGCTAGAATCGCATAAATTATCTGAGTTTATGTTCTCTGTACTTTCCTGCGAATTGTTAGTTAACATAGCATATTTATCTAACGATGCACTATCTTCTATCTGTTTTTCTGTTACAGTATTGTGCAGAACGTATTCTTTGTCGGATAGAGTGGAATCGTATAAGTTGTCGGATCTTATTTTATCTGATATTGTGCTGCCTATATTTTTCTGCCAATTATTAGCCGATAAATCATGTGTTAACTTATTTCTTTCAAAAATACATTCTACCTTTTCTTCTGTTATATTATTATGTAATGGATCATCAAACTGTTGTTTATTTTTCTTTAAATTCAACAGAATTTCGCGTTCTTCTTCACTTTCACTTGTGTCGGTATCGAAATTGCCTCGAAAACATTCGTGAAATTTTGCTCGTATCTTCATAACCTTCATATTATTTTTTTCCTATGTCGTTCCCTTATTCGCTTCAGGAATTTAGAACTTCCTCTTTCTCTTATCATACATTTCGTATTCTCCTCATTTCTTTCATTTGCTGTGTGAACTAATTCATTATCGGATAGCATTTCGTAGTGAGATGTTCCGATAGTACTATCTGCTACTACTTTTTTTGGTGACACATTCATTTCATTCTCCTTTGATTTCTTTATCAATGATATATTTCGATCTAAACTTTCAGAACGTATCTTTCTTTTAATTACTGTTTTAGTATCTGTTTCAATAGGTTGATTCTCTGTTTGCGAATTTTTAGCTTCTAAATACATTTTTGCTTCATTAACATCTTCCTTTATGGGCGTTTGATGTAACAATGTATCGATATGTTCAATCGACTTTTCTGATTTTTCTGAAGCAGACACATTTTGAATCTTACCTACGAAATTAATTACTTTTACTTTTGCATATGTTTTCGATTCTGAAATTATTGCGTTGCTTGAGCTAATATTATTTTCAAAGATATTATCAGTTTTAGATTTATAGGAATCTTCTCGTGACATGTCTAATAGTTTGCTTTTTACTGGAAAAAATTCTTGCCTTATTTCACAGTCTTTCTTTTCCCTATGTTCTCTTCTAAAAACATCTTTCAAGGGATCGATACTACTTTTAGAGTCTGAATGTTCCTCCAATTGAAATGACACAGTTGTATCTGATTTGTTTATAAATTCGTGAACAACATTTTGTATATGTTTGTTCAGCGATTCATCTTCCGACGAGGAAAAGTTAGGTGACGCTTCAATAGCAGATTTTTTTGCAAAAATATCTCTATAACTTGTTGATGTAACATCAATATGAGATATATTTGTTACTACTTTTTGGTTAAAATCTTGTGCCTCTTTAGTGTCATCTGACGATTTTTTTCTGATCAAATCATACTCTTGAACCTTACTTTGACACGTTTTATTAGCGTTTACTGCATTAATCAATGTTTCAATAGTAGCGTTTGGAATTTGTGCGTCAAATATGTGTTGAACAATATCTTGCGAATTATCTTCTAGTCTGTTGTTTTCGACATTGTCTCGGTGATTGGTTTGCAACCTTTCCTTGTGGATCGGAACAAAATTACTATGCGATGATTGCAGTAACTTCTTTCTGAAACATAAAAATGTGCAAAAATATATAATAATTGTAAATGTATTATAATAAAAAATGTGATAAATATACCGAGTAGAGAAGACCCCCTATGACTTTGACATATGTTGTCAAGATCCTGATTGTGAATAATCTCCAACAGATTTTAGTCGTTCGTTATTCGTTAAAAAATTATTAAGAAAAGTTTAAAAAAATAACATCTCTTTTCTTATTATTGTATAAAACAAAAATTTTCTGCTTTAAAATAGATTTTCTGTTTTAAAAACAAAAATTTTTTTTGAAAACGTTATTTTCTTATATAATTTTTGTTTTTATATAATAACGCATATTACAAGGGCGCACGACTTTCTACGCTTCTTCTTCTATTTCCTGTGTCGGTTTTCCGACTCAAAAGAAGGATCACAGTATTATGCGGTGCATTTGGATCCTGTGATAATTTCTGTGGGAAGATAGAGGCTTCACTCTTTTTATGCTTCATGTGAAAAGTTGTGCGTCCCGTAGCAGGAGGGAAGTAGGATAGACCTTGTCTCACGTAGAAAGTTGTATTCGCCTAGTCGGTCCACCCTAAATCTCCCACCTGCCTGGAGTCAACTTTTCAACCTTTCATATAAAGCGGAGAAATAACTAGCAAATTTGATTGTTAAGTTTTTTAACGAATAAATTTTTAACGAGTGACGACTAAAACCTGGGAGATGAAATCGTTCGCATGAAAAATCGTATGTCTCGAAGCAGGAGGGAGGTGAGATAAAAATCGCTTCATAGAAAATCGTGCAACAATTCTTATATTGATTAATTTATTTTAACTTAAATAGATAATTGAGTCAATAATTAAAAGTACCTATAATAACTAATAATAGCTAACTGGATAGTAGTATATATATATATATATATATATATATATATATATATATTATTATATATATATATAATATATATAATTAGTTAGTAGTACTAAGTAACGACCTAACTAAATATTAGTAGTATTAGTAAGTAGTACTACCGTTAACCGGGTAGGGGT
>NW_012130141.1:504050-525678 GCF_000143395.1 Atta cephalotes
TTACTTCTACTACTTATACGTACGTAATAATAAGTATAGTAATAAGTANATATATATATATATATATATATATATATATATATATATATATATACATACACCTTGTTTAAGAAACAAATCAGTTCTGCTGCGCAATATGTGCAAATTAATATTATTTACAATATAATTAATAAATTAAAGCTCGGTTAATAATGATAGACGGTGACAAGACTGTGACATAGATATGTATGTATGTATTGAACGAGAGTATATAACATTAAAAGTAGATATAAATAAGAGAGAAAAGCGGATAAAGCAAAAAGAAATAAAATGAAATAAAGTAGGTAAAGAAGCAAAGTCAGAGGGTTTAATAAAAAAAATAGGAAAGTAAAGGAATAAGCAATAATTTTTATAATAATATATGTGCGTTTGTGGACGAGATATGGATGTATGAATGAGTTAAGAATTTATGTAAACCAAGTCCCCTTCTTGGCTGTAAATATGCTGAAGCATAATAAATTTTAATTAATTATTAAAGCTCGGTTGAGATAAATCAGTACAATCAATTAATACCTGTTCGAACCTACTTCGGATCTTTATTAATGCTCCATGTAAATTGTTTGTAAACTGCATTTTGTTAATAATTTACTTTACAATATTATGCATTGATAAGGATCCGAAACAGAATTGAAACGTCTGCGTTTATAATTATGTTGATTTAAATAAATTAATTTTCACATTGTCATTCTGTGTTTGTTCGAATATAAGCATTAATTGATTGTATTAATATTATTTAATTAATATTAATTTAATTAACAATATACTAACTACATTAAATAACAAAGAACTTCTTTATTTTAGAGCAGATACTCATGCACATTGATCGTAGAAATTTATTAATTACCATTTTGGAAGATGAATAACGATTATTACTTGCACGCACACGATCGCGCCTGATTGAATCACGTTCGATCAAGGAAGTCTTGGAATGGATGAGAAAGATTTTTACAAATCATCTGTTGGCAAAGGAATACTTGAAAACGATACTTCGCTTTGAAGACTATTTTTTTTCTTTAGCGTCACCATTGCGTTTGGTCTTGGACATTTCAGCCAGCAACTTCAAATCATTCATGGATTTCTTGGGAATTTTACATTCCATAATGCATCAAAGAACGAGAACCATTTGATTTCGGATTTTCTCATGAATATCGCGTCAAAGATAGATACTTTCCCGTGAACGCATGCTGTGACCGAACGTCGCAGTGTTGTTCTCCGACAGGGGGGCGACAGAATATAGCAACACTGATTATTTTTACAAGGAAATTCTTTTACTGTATCATCGCAAGACCTTTTTTTTATTCGTACCTACCTTCCAACGTCGAATTCATGAATACAATGCGCGAACGAATCGATGGTACTCTCCGCCGTTAAAGGAAATTATGCGGTTGGAGGACATAATTGCTCTGTACCGTGTATTATCTTTCTGCGCGTAGTAGTATGTCGGACGAATCGAATATCGCTGAAACAACGAGATTTATGCATCATTGCAGCGAATCTAATATTCATTGCAGCGAATCTAATATTTCTCGAGACTAGTTAGTTTCAGAGAAAGAAATTTTTTTTTGCTTCGGCTTTTTAATCTTATTCAACATTTTTATTTTCTTTCAAATTTAATATTATATTTGGTAAATTGAAAATATGAAATGCTAATTAACGAGATAAAAGACAGAAAAATATAAGATAAACGTTGAGAGGGAACCAGCGTCGATGACATATGTTGTCATGACCCTGAATGATTTCCAACAATTTGGCGACAGCCGTCGCTTGTTATGCAATATAAAGGAAGCCAGCGCCGACGAAAACGTTATTTTCTGATATAATTTTTATTTTTATATAGTAACACATAGAGGTACACGACTTTCTATCCGAATTCGATTCTCATCTCACCTCCTCCCCTGCCAAGAGGGAAGACTTTCACCCTCCTGTCAAAGGACGTGCGAAGCGAGGGATAACTTTGATAGGGGGGGGGAGAGGTATAGTGAAAGTTGCGTCACGCGGAAAGTCGCACGTCCCTTGACAGGAGGGTGAAAGTCGCTTCGCGTGAAAAAAGTTGTATTTCTTGAATTCATCCATTTATATCTTTCTCCCTATTTAAAATTTCCTGATTCTTCATAAGCAGGCAATAATTACTAACTTTGACTAATAATAACTTAACAAATAACGAGCGATGGCTAAAACCTATTAAAAGTCACTCAGGATCATGTTTTAACAACATATGTCATCGACATTGGCTCTCTCCATCTCAACATTTACCTTATATTTTTCTCTTTTATCTGGTTAATTAACATTTCATGTTTTCTTATAATAAATATCATAATCATAGTCACCCTGCTAGATATTAAAGAAGCAAAGTTATTCCTCTTTTATGTACCTATGTATAATATAAATCTTTTATGTACCTATGTATAATATAAATCTTTTATGTACCTATGTATAATATAAATCCACTGCTGTGGTTAATTTCAAAATAACCAACACCCATATTAGCGTATGCACTTAGTAAATAATATTAAAGTAGAAAAGCTACGAGTCAAACAATAACTTTTAATATTGACATTTAATACAAACATATGTTTCTGTTTATCGAATATTAAAAGTTATTGTTTCATTCCTTTTACTTTATTATTATTAATTTACTATTATTAAATCATATTATTTATATGTTTTAATTTATTATGTTTTAAAATTGTTAAATTGTTTAACAATTTTATTACTCCATTGTTTTAATTAAATTAACTAAATATATTGAATAAAAGCTGTGATCGATAGAAATGATTTAAAATGTAATTGGATATAATTTGATATTATGAATTTAACAGTGTGTCTTATTAAGATTTCATAATAATAAAATTACTAGTACGAAGATTTACTATTGACAATAAAACCTATGCAAAAAACTTATTTCCAATTCGAATTTGTTCACGTTATTTTTACATGTAGAATCGAGAGATTTGCGAGATGCGCTTAAAAATCAAAATCCATTAATTCGTCAATTAAGTTTGCAATATATCAATCTTCGATAAAGAGGCACGCCTATTCGTTTTTGATAATCATTTATTATACAATACTGTGCTATGCACAGGACATCCTTAAATGTATCTATTCTTAAATGCATCCATTCCAATTCGCATCTTTCATTATTTATTATTTAAAAAAATTTTTCATATAAAAACAAATATATACAAGGTAGCTGGTTGATATGCGTTCGTATGCAAATAGAATGAATTTAAATGTCCTATATTATTTTGTAATTTTCGCAATAATAATTTACGACAAATTAATTCTAAAGATCGTCAAATGAACGTGTATTCGCCCGGGTTCCTGTTGAATGTACATACATTCATAGATCATGACTACTAAACGAGGAATTGTTTACATTTATTACAGACAGCAATAATTATGCATGAACAATGAAAGAAAACAATTCCCCATGCTAGGTGGTCGTATCACGCCGCGCGCTTGTATTTAGTGGTAGGTTGGGCGAACATGCGCTCATTCGATGATCTATAGTGATTGATTTCTCGTAATTTACAAGGATTGCAAAATGTACAGCACTCATTGTCAGTAATTTGCTTTCAACTCATTGCCAGTTTAATCTTCTCTATCTACACGCTTTATCTAAATTTCCCGGGCACTGTATAATTATATACTTACGAACACTGTTAAATCTATAGTGTCAAATTTAAGTCGCTACTGCTTCTAAATAAATTCTAAATAAAATTATTTTATTAAAAAATAGTTCAAAAATTGTCCGAAGATCCTTCTCGTTTCCTTAAGGATGGTAACACGGAAAGAATGTTTACTGAAATATCTAAAAAATTTTATTAAATACAGATGAAAATAATTTTGTTGAAACTTCAAAATAATTATATAGAAAATTCAAGTATGAGAAGTAATGCTGTAAGAAAGTTCAACAACTTTTAGCAATAAGCTTGAGCGTCCTACATAATTATTTTATCGATAATGCAATAAAATTATTTTCAAATCAATATGTAGCTAAATTTTTTAGATACTTTAGTAAAAGCATTTTTTCCGTGAAACAGAAAAAATAGATTCTAACTAAACTTTATGTAAACATGTACTAAAATTACATCGCTATTTATCTTAAACTTTATGGCCTGTCATTCAGAATTCACTTTTATTGATAAATATGTGTTTATGTATGAAATTGTATAGTAACGTGAATTATGTACCAAATATACACTAACATCGTAAAAGCGTTTCTGAATACAGATCTAATTTATTAATGTAGATACCTTTAATTATTATGCAGACTCAATGGCTACCCTCCGGATAATAATGAATGAATGATAATATGCTATTAGAATTAACAACGCTAAACAATTATCCATATTTAGAAATATTCCGTAGCATTTCACAGCAATTGTTATTAAACATTTCTTTCTATTATCAATCGCACCTTCAAATACAAATAATATCGTCGTGGAAAAAACTTTAATTTACTCAATCCTACGACACAGTGAAGAAGCAACGAATGTGTAGTCAATACAACAGTTCCATTCAAACTGTCGATATTTCTTCAACCCTTGAAACACTTGAGACCATCGTGGTCTCTGAGAATTGGGACTCACATAAACATGAGGAAGGAGGGCAAAGTGACATAAAAACTAAAGCAAAAAGTTATAGTGGTGAGAGTGAATTCTTTCATCGCATACAACTAAGGATCTCTTCCTTGACTTGAAAGTACGTATCTATCTTTGAAACCAAGAACCGAACCGAAATCGGAACTGAAAACCATTTCGGAACACTTTTCTTTTAGTGAACTGAAACCATATTTAAATTTTGTCTATAATACCGAAACCAAACTGGCAAAATTTTATGAATTTAGAGTTAGAGTTTTTTTGGGTTTATGGTTTTTTCTTTTTCGATTCTTTTTTCAGTTCTTAATTTTTAATCTTTATTCTTGTTCTTAATCTTTGTTCTGCCCGTTCCTTCGTTCAAATCATCAATGTCCAATATTACCATCGCCAGCTCTCTTAATAATCAGAATGTAAATATCAACACCTTATATGATATAAGAAATCTGGCAGGATCGCGAGACATATTTAATGTAAACCTTTTTAAGATATAGTATTTCTTTTATTTAGATCTTCCTCGTCAACATTCTTGTTGCAAGAATTTATTCTAAATCATGAAATTCAAGAATACATATGTAAACTTCATGTAAGTGAGATCTATCCATAAGAATCAAATAAGTTGTAAAAAAAAACTGAGAGAAATATACTTAAAATAATGTTTACGTAATTTTTATTCAAAGTCACGATCAATTGACGCCTCTTTTCGACTAGACTCTCTAAGGCTATGGTCGAAGTCTCGCTACAAATGCTTTGAAGTATTTGATGAACCAATTAGAAGAAAGAATTTTACAAACTGACCAATTAAAAAACGCTTCAAAGCGTTTGCAGCATCGCGTTGACCATACTCTAGATTAAACGAGTGAAACACTCTCTCTTTCTCCCTCTCTTTTTCCCTCTCTTTCTCCTTCCTCTTTCCTTTCTTCTTCTTAATAAAACAAATTTAAAGAATAATAAAATAAAATAAAGCAAGTAAGTTAGAAAAAAACTATTAAAAACCGTAATTTTTACAGTTTCGATTTTCTTTACTGGTAAAAAAAACCCGAAACTAAAATCGGAACATTTATTTGATATTTTATTAAATCGGAACCGAAACCGAATCGAAAAAACTTTTCAGTCCGGATCCCTGTTTGAAACTCTAAACGCTTCGAAAATTCAAAAATTTTACCTATAATAAATTAAATGTGAAAAAATGGAATATACATGTAAAAAATGTTGAAGTATTTTTTTTAAAGCAAGATAATGCCAAAGCTTACATGATAGCATTTAAATTAATTTGTTACTATGTATGTACATGCCAAGAATATTTGAAAAACTATCTGTAAAGAATACTTTCTATGTACTGACTCACATTTTTCCATAAATGTTTTTCTCAAAATAAATCTTAATTTAAAAATGATATTATATATGTATGTATATATCTTTTTTAAATCTATCATTTTTATAAAACACAAGATATGTATTATATATTTACAGCATAATGTATATTATGTCTCGCGTGTTTTATAAAAATTATATCTTAAACGTTTTATGTGAAGAAACAAATTTATAAAATTCTAAATTTCTATAATTCTAAAAGCATATAAGGAGCATGAGTTCAGATCAATATTAAGCCGAACATCGAATCGCGAGCCTACATCTAATCTATATTCAATTTATATTCATAATCAATGATATTAATCTATAATATATTTGTTTCGATAATGTGGATGTAAAATCTTTGAATGTGGACACAGGCTCGGTTCGCGGCTTGATGTTCGACTAGATAGTCTAGTAACGCATTATATTGTGACCCGATAAAAAAGTCGGAAATCCATACAGGGGATTGTAAGAAGCCTAGATAGTCTAGATGCATCCTAATAATACACACATAAAAAAATAAATATTAAATAAAAAATATTAACAATATTTTTGTAATTTAGAAAAATAATTCCCATGTGAAAATCCTACTAATAAATGAGAAGAATGTAGAAGGATTCGAGAGATACGGTTTCATTTACGATTTTTGTACTCTAGTTTGAAAAACATAAAATATTTCAGTCATAAAATATTTTCAAATTATAATTAAATTAATTCACAATAATTAACTCTTAATAATTAACAATTACTACATCTTGTTATTATTCGCGTCTCGTGTAAAAAAAATCGAAATCACTACCATATTTTTCTCAGCAGAAATAATTCCTTTCTCATTTTATGCAAAACTAACATGTCATAAACTGTGAATGAAATGTAACTACAAATATGATTTACAGTCCATATTCTGATACAACATTTATGTTAAATTGGATATACATTTACGAACGAACACCGAATACGAAAGTTCGTTATTGCTTCAACAAATAGCACAAGTTAAACACTTTATGCTGCGAATACTGAATCTGATCAAACGCTCTGTGTAATAAAAAAAAAGCAACAAGCTTACAAATAGAAATATAAATGTCCGTTATTCGCATTCGCTACGTGTTCTCACTGTTAACCGTATTTACACGGCTTTACAGAAAACCGAACAGAAACTTACCTGTAACAGGAAACCGACAGTCGTTTTAGAATCACGCATGGCTTCATTGCAAGCTGAACGAGTCCTGCTCGTGTCGCCCGTTTCGATAATCCCAGCTTCCGCAAATCATTCTTTAGCTGAAATAATTATTTTGTGATTAGATATTTCAGCATATTCCATACATGGATTTCGAGATTGCATCCGAAATTGTCTACCGCCAAGTAGAATAAATTTTTACAATATCACTTTCTGAATACAAGCTGAAGCTGAGAAGAGAATAATGAATTCACAACAAAACAAAAACGCACAATGTTGATGGAGAGACTGTAAAGTGTATAAATTGTATTAAAGTTGTTTGTCGACAATGTCAACATTTCATAATAGGTTAGATTAATACACGTCTCATAATCTCGCTATAAAAATTTACTACATAAAATCGGCAATAAACAAAAATTCGCACCTTGACTAGCAGCATACGACGACGATTTTCGTCTCCGTGAAGCCATCTCTTCAACTCGAAGTTGTTAAACATATAAGTAGCCTGCTCCTTGTATTCAGCCATTACCCGCACGGCTAAAATAATTTGTCACTGATAATTCTCTTTTGGATAAGCAAATTTCTCCCCACTCAAGCTCAGAAATCACAGAGCAAGCGTAATAATCCTTATTCTCGAGCACAGCGGTTTATACTCACAGCCCAAAGGAACATGAAGGAATTGAGCTACCAGGAAAAGAGCTAGCGAGTTCGTACGTGCCTAATCAGTTCGACGATTGGCCAATGAAGTAACCGATGAAAGACCGCGCTAAGGAGACCGCAAGATATGCTGGCGCGATCGTCTTCTGTTTATCATGACTGTCCCCTTCCTCTACTTTCAATTATTATTGTAGGTAGATATCCAGAATGTGTCATACCCCGATGCAGGACGCTTTATTTCTATTTATTTCTCACTAATCTCACTGATCGCTTGTCGAATATTTTCCAAATTAACTTTCAAATTACAAGGATGAATAGAATTCTAATTGTGAAAATTGGAGAACGGAAAGCAAATTTTCTATCTTGGAGGTTTTTATATGCGAGGATTTTATACCTGAGAAGAGATAAGTTATACCCAAACAAGATCCTTTTCAAGAAATTTTATTATATCCCGAGTGGAATTGTTCAGGGAATGTTGAATGCTGTATTCATTTTTCATTTTTTTTCTTTTTCTTTTCTTTTTTCATAAAAATCCTTTATTTCATTTACAATATTTGCATTTTTTTTTTAAACTTTTTTGGATTTGTCTAAGTAAGCGTTCTTAGATGTTACTTTTTTAGTATACCAAAAAATGCACCTAGAGAAGGATATGTATCTTTTATTTTTCCAATAAAATTTTATTGAAATGCATCTATATTATCCGAAAGTTTGCATTGCAAATTTCGTTAAACTAACTTTTAAATTTTTAAACAATAAATTTTAAATTTTTGCTCGCGAACGTTTTCTCACAATAATTTTTCGTTTCACGTGACGCATCACAAATGAATTTGCAACTTGATGTAACTTAAGATTCATCATGATGCAGTAGGCTCATCATTTCTAACGATAACAAGATTCTTTGCATTTCATGTCTCGCTTAAGCGTCTCGTATTTCTCTCCTTCCCTCCGCAAAATTTAATATCATTGTGTTATTTAATGTCCTTTCGATAAATTATTCGTATTATAGGGTACCGTATTTCTCGTAATGATGTAAATGATATATCGTTTATTCGAAGTTGTTTTATTCACCCTTTTCTGCACTCGATATACAGCAAAGAAAATAATCCGGATTTCGGAAACTACCTGCCGATGTGTTGTTCCTTCATCGACGCAGAGAAATATTTTTCTTTGGTGATTATTGTAGCATTTTATAACAAAAAATGAGATAAAAACACGATGCGAACTGCAAATATTCTTGAAGAAGATATTTAGAAATGTTCAGACTAAAATTGTCTCTTCGCGCGATCATATCGTATCAGATACTTCTTATATACTAAACACTGAACGCGTTGAATCACTATTTATACTATTAAATACAGACGTATGCAGTTGACTGCTGAGAAAAATCTGACCTCTAGATATATCGTTTCCGTGTATGTTATCTGGATACCATATAAACTTCCGATAATTTCCGATAGCACCCCTTTCATTTCTTCGTTAATCGGTCTTCGTCGGACTAACGGATATATGACAAACAAAAAAAAAGAGGAGATGAGTCATCAAAGACATGAATCATGATGAATTATTCCAAAAGACGATGTAGAAAAAAACCTAGCAATCATAACACGCAAAAGCGAATATTTCTGTTCTTATATATATGTGTGGGCTTCGCATCATTGATATTTTTAGCGCAGCTTATTGCAAAAGTGATGATTTAAAATGAATAATCGAAATTTTCTACATTGAATCTCTTTCAATTTCAACTTTATAAAAACTTGTTTTGGTATTTGAATACTTAAATAGAACTTTTTTAATATTACTTAATCCACAGCTTCTATTTAGAAATCTTTTTCTAAAAATCTAAAAGTAGTATATTATAAATAGTATATTATAATACATTATTTTGATATTATTGATATTTGATATTATTTTGATATACATTATTTTGATATTGATTTTTTGAGCGATGATCATTGCCGAAAAGATTAACTTGGAATGTTAATACATTCTGTTCTGATTTTGCATAATTGTAAGAAAGTATTTTTATATATATATATATATATATATATATATATTAAATATATGTGCACGCGCGTGCATGTATATGTGTGTGTTTATATATGATGTATGTATGTATATATATATAGCATTCTTAAGACAGCGATATTCATTATCGACTCAATTAATCCATACATACTTACTGCATATGTAACTTATGGTTAATACTTATGGATAATTTTATTTTATTTCACTGACGCGTTTCCTATCTTTAAAAAATACATTGAAAGACAGATCTTCAATGGCTACGTTTAACAAAGAAAGCATTTTGCAACTGTTGTAAAATTTTTCAATATATTTTGTTTATATAACCCATAAGAAATTAAAGGCAAGAATCAAGCATATTAAAAATCCTTATAACAGTTGCAAGAGAGCAAAATTGTTTTTTCTACTAAATTACACAATATTTTTTAATTGACCTAATTGAGTAAATATTAAATTGAGTAAATATATTTAATGAAAGCATTTTCGTGAACTTGGTAACATACGTCAGTTATGGTAGATCCTAAGCAGATGAGCGGTCGCCTGCATAGATCGTAAGAAGGTTGCATTCAACACAAAACGTTCTTTACAGTGTAACACAAAACATCTTTTGGAAAGGAACCATCCGAGAATTAGTGAAATTTAACGCCTGCGAGCCTTTTGAAATTTTTACGACATAATATATGAATCAGATAAAAAAACATGGACATAATATGTTGCACAATAAAATTAAACGTAAATGCATCGATTTTGCAAATATAAGATGCAAGTAGATGTGCATAATTAAAAGCGAATTTATTTAACAGCAAGAATTTATTTAAGATAAATATTATTGCAATAACACTGACAAATTTAAATTTTTTTTTTAGACCACAAACCAGACAAAATATTTGTAGAAAGATATATAAGTTATTAATGAGAGTCAACGAGAAAATAAACCGATATGATTAAAGTGAGATTAATATTGTTGACTGTTTCAAAAATCACATTAACAGAAATATTAACCAATTCTCGGTAATCACAGATAACAGATAAATTATTACACGAATTTACTGGGATAATATTTGAATTTTGAACGAAGAACTACATTAATGATAAAAGATTGATCTCTGAAGCGACATTAAAAAATCACGGATTACGTGATTTACATAATTATGTAAAATTTATAAAATGAATCGCAGTTTCTTGACTTCATCTATAGTGACATTATTAGTTATCTTAACTTGATGCTTCTTAATTATTTTATCTCTTTTTTAATAAATATGTACTTCATTCTAACAATATTTATCTCAGCGTTTATATTAGGTGTAGTAAAAAGAAATCCATTATTTTTCTATTCAATTTCATGCAAAAATAATGGATTTCTTTTTACTACACCTAATATTATTAATATATAAATATAATAAAATTTATTCATATTATTAAATTTACTTTATATGCTTATATGTTTTAATTTGTATTGAAAAGGAATAAAAATTATGGTCAAAACGATTTACAATTCATTTTTTTATTTAATTCACTAATACAATCATTATACGCATCGACATCAGCGTTAGCTCTTATTGGTAACTTATATCTCTTTCTTATTGATTTATTCTCAGAGCTTTTTTGCATGGCAAATCATTGTTTAATTCTTATAGATTTTTTATCGCTAAAAGGAAATCCGTTAATGAAATTATTCTAAATAAAAAATTAGACCAAAAAATACCAAAATAGTATATTGTTTTAGTAATTTTGAGTTAAATAGCTCAAAAATATACAAAAAGTTACATAATATAAATAAATTAAAAGAACAAAATTTAAATCCGTGACACCTTTCCGTAAAATTTATTTTATCGAATTAAAAGAAATTTGTTTATAACAAATAAGAACGACTAAAAAAGAATTATAGAATGACAAAGCAATTTCAATAATATATTTCGTTTTCAGCAATAAAAAACAAATTCGATTAAATGCACTCAATGCGCACTAGTGCATATTAAAGATATACACAGATTGACGAAAGATGCATATTTAATATAAATATAGAAACGGCGATTTAAATATTTTAAACTACGAAATCCTTAATACATTTTATTGTGCTGGATAAAACATGTATGTCATAAATCAAAATATTTGCATTCATGGACAGAGACTTGTAATTTTTTGGCATGTGGAGTACCAACATCACTGGAAAGGAAAAGAATAATAAATATCAGATTGATTTTTTGTATATATACATACAAATGTACATGTAAATGTAACATGTATTACGCCTGTACAATTAATAAATATAAATATAAATGAATTTTATTATAGAGTTAAAACTGCGAAGCACATTCCTGAAGCGCTGTTTTCAAATAAACTCCTCCATTAAAATATCTATATTCAATAATTGTGCAAGTTCTTTATTAACGTGTATTATTGCCATGTTATTTGGTCTTCACAGCCCGCGTGTTTACTTTCTATCTTATATGTACATTTCTTAAAAATCACATAAGTTTCAATGTTTGTTTCTCAAATCTGGAATTCCACATGCCAAATATTTGGCTTGTGAAATTTCTATGCTCCATACAGAATTCTTCGACTATGTTTGCATTTCATTTGTGTTAATGTTAAATCCATGTATAACGACTTTGATATGCATCAGTGCACACTAATGCATCCAATTGAATTCATTGTTCAAGGATCATCTTGTCTGATTTGTAATCTAAATCTATGTGGCACAGTGTAATAAACGTACGTATTTGGTATGAGTGTCAAATGATGCGTCAGTCTAAACACAAAGTGCTTAAGTTGCCATTATGCATTTGGATAATTAGTCTGAGTAACAGTAATTAATTTTAGAAATAATCATAGATGAAAGCCTGCAAGTCCATTGACATTGATATCCGTGTTTATACAATTTCTCAGATAATAACAACGTACATATATACATAATACATATATGGTGCTATAAACTTGACTCGCGATAAATAATTTAAAAAGAAACAGCAAACAATACATGATTATCAGAGCGCAGAAATCAATTTGATTATACACGTATAACATCATAATATACAGCGAATAAGCGACGCCTGCTAGAAATGATAAAAAAGTTTTTATAATTAACAGAATACAAGAATAATTAAAGTTGGACTCTTGAGATAAAAATTATATATAAACAATAAATTAAATACGGGCAATTAAGAGTCTAAATTCACAATAATTGGAGCGATTATATCAATATATATATTTCTCAATATAATATATATATATATATATATATATATATATATATATATATATAATAAATATCGAACGTTTCGGCTTAAAGTCTAGTATAATAAAATCTCTTGATGAATAATTCCAAAATATCTTGGTAGTCTCGTATAATACAACTTCCTTAATGCAATTCAAGTAGTCGACTGCAGCAATGGAATCTCCCATTACCAAATCTGAAGTATGTAACCGTCATTTAGTTGTTAGACTAAGTGCAAGCTACTGCACTCCATAACCGCACAATGAAATACTATAAATTAAATCACGATCGGCAAAAAGAATATCACAATGCCAAGCATTTTTAGCGATTCTTTAGCATATTCACAGTGTCAAAGCAGAGTCATATATAAATATATATAAATTAACAAAAAAGTATAAAAAAATTACATGAAAGACTAATTAATTTATAGTATTGAATTGTATTCGATACGAGACTATCAATATGTTTTAGAATTATTCATCAAGAGATTTTATAGAGCTACTAGACTACTGAAGATGGCTTGAATTAAGCCGAAATGTTCGATATTTGTTATGTATATAGTACTGAGAAATATATGTTGATGTAATCGCTCCAATTACTGAGAATTTAGGCTCTTAATTGCTCGTGTTTTCATTTATTGTGGAATACACAAGAAAATACAAGACAAGAGTCATTAGATAATCGCGTGATTTATATGAAAGAAAGATAAAAAGTGAGCTAAACCGAGATTAATTTTGATCTCGGTTTAACTTACTTTTTATCTTTCTTTAGTTTTAAGTATTAAAAAAGATAAAGAGTAAATTAAATTGAGATTAGTTTTACATTGGTGAAAACGGACATAAGGCACGTGATTATCAAGTGATAGAATTCAACAATAAAAGGGAGGGATCATTTTGAAGGATTTTTTTTGTTACAATCTCTTTGGAAACATCTATCACTGCATTTCTTTCAATTTGTAATATTGACAAATTATATTAAAATATTACTATTCAACAAAAAATGCATAAGAAAGAAAATAATCATTTTTCGTAGTTATTTGAACGTTTATGACTCCATTGTTCAAAATTGCTCTGTCATGTCACAATCATCATTTAGAAAAATTTGCAATTAAAATTGCAAAAAGAATATTTCAGCATATTTTGATATATACACTGAAAAAAATTACATGTAACATAAAAATATAAATATAATACTGAATATATTATCATTGTTATTTATATAATATTACAGAAATTTACATAGAAATTATAAAATATACTATTAATTGTATTAGGAGCATAACTTGTATTTTTTCAAAATTATTAACTTAATCTAGTTACTTTCAAACTTTAATTTATTAACTTTTTCTTTTTTAAATTAACATTTTTTTATCTCTTTAAATGTCATTTTTTTCTATAAAATCTTAAATATTAAAGAGAATTAGTTGAGAAAAGATTATTGATCATATGATGGGCGCAACTAGGGAGTATCAGCTAGTTGCCAAATAAATCTCCAATTTGAGAATTAATACTTAATTCGAAGGTTATTTCAGTTCGCTAATGCCTAGTTGAATATATTTTTTCCTGTAAGGGAACACTCGTAATATCCAAAGATGAATGTAATTGACGAACTTGGGATCTGTATTTAGAAAACGTTATCAGCGCTATTGCGACATTCTATTCTTGTTTTACGCCTAATGAAATACGATACAGAATAAATGACGCAATAGCGCTGCTTTCCGAACATAACCTTAGTTAAATACAAAGTCTATGCTAGTAAAAAATTATTTCTTTGTTATTTTATAAAATTAAAAAATGAAATATTAAACTTTTATCTAATAATTTATATTATAATTATTTTGTTATTTAAAGTCATCTGTTTTAAGAAAAATTATGATTTAATAAAAATGTTTTTCAAAATTAACTTTTTATTTTATTTTTGTTAATTTAATAACTTTTAACGTAATTTTAACTGAATTAGAGCCGGTTGTTCCATCTTTAGATAAATTATGAGGTAATTTACTTATTGGATAAACAAAGGATTAAAAGAGTAAGAGAATAAGACAGTGAGCTGAAGTTTATTTATTGAAAGGTAGAACAACCCAACCTTAATTTTTTAATCATACAACTTTTAACATAACTAAGTTAAAAAATAAAAAATTCGGGACTCTTAAGTTTTAATAAACATAATAAATAAATAATTATGCTAATGAAAATTGACACGCAGTTGTCCGTGCGTAACTATAAATTTAAATTAAAATTAATTATGTACAAACGAACATTTCGACTTTGACACTGCGTGCCAAGTCTCATTAACCCAATCATTTAGTATTGTGTTTGTAACTAAAATTTCTGTGTTATTAACTTTAATTTAATTTAGTTTCTAAAAATATTAACTTAATTATCTAACTCTGATTATAAGACATATTTACATCATTAGAGGAAAAATACTAATTTTTGTAACAACGCAATTATAAATATTTACACTATAAATTATATAATTTATACGCAAAATCAAAATGCAAATTATGCAATCAAAATTTATATTTATATTTTTAAATTTTCATGTCTTAAAAATTTTTTATATATTCATTACTGTTAAAAAGATTAATATAAGCTCTATCAGTATCGTAATATATTAAAATCGCAATTCTGACGCAACATGTACTCTGACATATGTAATGTACATTAATTATAAATGTATTTTTAATTATAATCGACACAATAAATTTCTTTTAAAGACTGAAAATCCTAAACAATATAATTTTGATTGTAATAAATTTCTTCAATATGTGACATATCGTACAATAAACAATATACTAAAATAACTTTATTTCAATTTTTTTCTAAATTATAACGTGACCAACGTGACAGAACAATTTCAATAGGATCATATAAAAAAAACCTACAGGCATCAGATTAAAAACCTTTGGTTTTATGTTGGAAAAAGGATCATTTTTTTGTTACGGGACAGCCGTAAAATTGCGCAGCCCTGAATTTCCACCCTCACCTTTCAGTAGAATTTTTTCATCACAGCACGGAACCTCTTCATGACATCGATACAACATTGAAACGACATGCGATCTGTATCTCGAAATATCGATACCTTGTGAAATTCGCGACGACATCCCCGACAAACATAACCGCTGATCGGCAAAGCCGACAGTTTTTTCGCGGCGATCCATGACGATGCTGGCTTCAGATGTTTCCGACTTCCATGCGTCGCTCGATCATAAAGCTTGCAGCAACGTTTTCTCGCCTCTGTCTTTGCCTCGCAACACACGACTTGGTCTACGTACGCCGACATTGCGAAACGACGGTAACGATACAAATGGACAGTCCGGGCTGATTTGCGCAATACTTGTCTATTATCAAGATCACTTACACCACCGTCGCTACAGTCGGTTTCTTTCGCGGAGAAAATAACCCTCGCTGAACTTCTTCTTTTTAATAACTATTTACTTAACCACTATTAATGCAATCGTTCATTGATATAAGCCAATAAAAAAACCGCCAATCTCGGAATCAAATTAAATAAATAAACAGTAAAAAGATACCAATGTTGCCTATAAAATGTTTACGCTGTATGTTTAAACCGCACTTTGCAAAAGGATCAAGAGATCTTATATCCATAACGCCGATCACTACGAGTCATCATTTTATTCATAATATGATCCTTTTGCGTCACATTCACATATTAAAATATTTTAGTCTCTTAAATCGATATTCATAGTCAGATCTTATACTTAAAACGATCTTATATTAAGATCGTCTTAAATACAATCTGAACTAATCAGAGAGCCTACGCATTAGCATGTCAAAACATTACTTAAAATAAAAACGGACTATGAATATCGTCTTTAGAAAAGATTGATATCGTTTCGAGTTTACGAAGACAAAAAATAAAAGATTGCTCCGATTGCTAGTTCGCAAGATGAAGTTTGACGAAAGAAATTGAAATTAACACAAAAAAATGTGACGAAAAGCACCCAATTGACGCCATTAACTGAAACCCTATGGAGCAGATATATTAACCTTTTCGTTTCTGTAACTCCGACTATAACCAGCATCCGTCTATGTATCTGTCGATACTGGCTCTGATCAGGCCTGTAACACACGTGCGACTACCTTGCCTGAATCACCTGCACCCGAAGCTAACGCTGTAACCGTCATGCGCAAAACGGCCTGGTATTAGATCCCCTGGTGAAAACATAATCTTCATATAGGTATCATTAAAATTTTACATATGTGTTGAAGATTTAAAAGAATACTTAAACCTCTTCAGATTTTACAAGTTTTTTTTTCAGAAGTTATAAGATAATTAATCTTAAAATATTTCCGAATTTACATATACATAAATAATTTTAGATAAAATGTGCACTCTCATTTAGTCACTATTAATATTGTAATAAAAAAAATAAATTCTTAAAAGTATGGATTCTCAATTGAGAAAGAAAAACTGATTGTGGTTTTCATTTCCTCGCGATGAGATAGAAATCACCACAGCAGACTACATTACTGATTACCCTCGGGTTAAAACGATGTAGCGGTAGGATAACAGAAAAAGCATGGACGTATCCAGGAAAAAAGTTTGGGAGGTTCAAATCCCCGAAAGTTTTTCTTCATTTTTAAATATGAAAAATACAATTCTAATTCTTTTTTTTGTCTTATTTGTTATTTCCCTTTTTCTTTTTATTTAACTTTAGTTTAATATTTTTAACTTTTAGCAATGTTCTTTTTCTCGAAGAGATTTTTTAATGTTCTCTTGAATATTTTAAATTTCTTTTCTTTCTAGAAAAATTATAACAAATATCTAATAATATTAAAGTAATATCAATGAATTACACATTTCATTTTTAATAATAATTATATTTTGTCTATTACACTTTCTTCAGGGAAAAAAATAAAAGTTATATAAACGTAATATCTTTTCCGTAATAATCTTTAACGTAATATCATTCAAAATCAGAAACGAGAAGAAGATTCTAAAATAGCCAGAAAAAGCAATTAACGCAAAAAATGTTGTGATAACAGAATGAATATCCCCTTCCTCTCCCCCCAAAAAAATGCTGCATACGTCCATGCTACACATCGACACATCTCCATAACAAGCGCCTTGCTCCCAGACGTAACGATGGCAACCCATGTATTATTAGAGTAGGTATTACAAGGGCTGCATTTGGGGAGCGTAATCGGAGTTATTGCGCCTTTCTGCTACGTCACTTCCAATGGACACCAAGATATAACCGCCTTTGGCACTGCAGTGATAAAAGGGTGAACAATTGTGGATTACAACGCATGACAGGGAATCCTATCGGATCTCGATTCTTTTTTTTATAAAAACGTACTGTTTCCTGCGATTGTTTTTATCTCTTGTGAAAGAAATAATTATTTAAGAACGTGCTTTATAGATCTATTGTAAAAACTCTGAAATTTCCGTGTCTGAAATTTTATGACGCATGAAAACCAACATTTTATTGTTGTCTCACTGTAATCATAAAATGATACAAATAACGCATTTTAATTTATTGCATCTATTTTCAGCCAATGTATAAAATAATAAGAAAAATGTACAAAATAGTAACGAAACGCATGTGCTTAAATAAAAGTATACGATAATTATAATAATGTTACTTTCTAAGGATTCTTTCACCAACCTCGATTAAGCTAATCAACGGTTACATGGGGCTCATTTAGGCTCAGTTTCACAATTCATGGTTAATTTTGAATCAAGGTTTAACTTATTTTAAATAATAACGAGTAATAATGAGTTGTGAATCTGGGCCTAAATGAGCTCCATGTAACCGTCGATTAACTTAATCGAGATTGGTGAAAGAAAACTCTAAGGGTTTTGTCTACGCCACGTGTTCCTCATTTTATATAATACGCATTATTTTCATTCATTCTACCATATTTGATGAGTCTGTCATCGAACACTTGTGTTTGTGAGAATGAGAAAATACGTTCGACGTACCATTCTTTTCATCTTTTCATCTTTTCATCTTTTCAAGAAGTTCGGAAAGCTCAGTTTCGGCAGATTGATTCACAATTTATATTATGTCGAATGCTGCTGTTTTGCGTGTTAAATGCGTCGAATGTGCGAAAATATGATGTGGTCTGCGAAATTATTTAAAGAATTTTTGCTTGCGCAATATGTACGATTTATATATGTGAGAATAATAGTTGTGTGTTTAATTAACAATTAAAAATCTACGCTTACGATATTGTAACTTTCTCTCTAATATTTCGACGATTGTCAATCAAATATGAAAATCCCGTCAGACGTGTTGTATGTGATATCGTCCACGATGAATTGTTTCCGACGGTATAGAACGTGATATCGCTGATGCAATATCAGAATTCACGTATTATTGAGCGTATTCTCATTCGAATAAAAAGTTTGAATTTTGTAAAATTACGCACGGTCTGGTATTACGGAGCCTTGGCTGTTTGCGAATAACGTCGAACCGTCGGTTCTCTCTATTCGCGATGTCAAGTTAAATTCCGTGGAATAAAGTGATTTGCTGAAAAATAAACATGTTGATAAAAAGACATTTTTTTTTTAGTAGAGATAAATATATTTTTTTCCGTAAATATACTTTTCCCATTCAACTGAATAATCATTCGCATCGAGAAAAATAATATCTGTGACGTTTTGCTCTTTTTTTGCCCAGATGTATCGCGGACCAAGTGATAACTGTTAGAATGATCAAAAATATAGTAAACGATATGAACCACTGGGTCAATCCGAAAGCCATAACGAAATTTATCTTCTTGAAAAATGATTTTACAAACGAATCGTCTTGTCAATATCCTTTCTTGTTTCTGTTATGCTCAACGAGAAAAAGACTCAACTATTTTAAAACAAAAAATAATCTACTGAGATATGCGATTTGATTGATCTATAGATGTAAAAATATGAGCGGGAATCACAGAGTCTTGCATAACGCATAAAGCATATGGTCTCGCATATGGTGCGTTCGGGAAGACGCTATTAGCGCTACTCTGTCATTCTTATCTTCGTTGTTTATTAAACAAGAATAGACTAGGGTCATGGCTCACAAAAAGATTTAAATGGTAAGACCGTAAGCAGTAAGCGAATTGACCATCATAATAGACCAATCACAATAGAGTCCGTAAAACCATAACATAAGCAGTAGCCAATCCAACAAATTGATTTCCTTACTGCTTACGTTTTACTGTCTTAAGTTTTTTGTGTGCCATGGTGTTCCTTAAAAATAGCCATAAATAGTGCTAATAGCGATTCCCCGAACGCACCTATAGTGTATAAAAAAAATATGAAATTCCTTTATTTCTTTCGTTCATGAAATTTATTTTATCTTTTAAGATTCGTACTAATTGATTTTTTAGTCCGGATCTACAATAGGTGTTTTAAGTCTTAAGCTGTAAAACTGATCAATTACAGTCGAATAGCGAGGAGAATAATTGATTACGTCCATTATGGCTTAAAAATCTATTGTATCTAGGCTTACAGGGTTTCTTATAAGCAATTACTTAAGCTTTACGTCTTAAATCATAAAATGATTAATTAATCAATCACAATATAAGAAAATAATCGATTATGATTGGTTAATTATTTATAGCTTAAGCTTTAAGCTTAGATAATGACTTATTATAAAAAGTCCATTACGGATAATGTATGCAACAACCCTAAAGGCACCTTTGCACATGCCGCAAACTGTTATGCCGTAAGCACAGTAATGTATAAATAATTCTCAAAACAGCTGCGTGCAATCAAAGAATAGGGGACAGACAGTAGAAGGAACAGAGAACAGAGAAATAGAGAATATGAATTTCGATCTATGTATTCAACATGGCTTCTAACAGATTGAAATACACTTTATTCCCCATTCCTTTAATTGTGCGCAAATCTTAAAGCGGAGAGCACAGACTCTTAAGCCTTAAATACAACAGCGATAGCGACAAAGGAATCCAACATATGAGAATGCATATGTCAGTGTACATAGGATAATATGCACATAATATGCACTCTCGTATGTTGGATTCCTCTGTTCCTATTGCTATCGCGATTGCTATAACTATCGCTGTTACCTTCGCATTATATTTAGGGCTTTATATAATGCATAACATATAAAACATAAGAAATTCAACCAATCAAAGTTCTTTATTTCATGGAAAGAAAGGAAGGATTTTAATTGGATACATTTCCTTATGCATTATGTATTATGCATTATGTAAGAGTTTGTGTTCCCCGCTTTGAAACTTAGATAATGGCTTCTTATAGAAAACATTATGCTTTATGCATTACGTGTTATGCAAAGATCTGTACTACGGCCTTATCAAGATATATATATAATATTATGGAGTTTGGAATCCGATCGGAATTCCCTAGAATTCTATTGTGTTTTCTAGAGAAAATGGAATAATTTCAATCGAATTCCATTCCGAATAATTTCATAATACGTACCAGCAGATCTATTCTGTAATAAAAATTTCATTATCGTTATAAGTATCGTTACGCAGATATAATATATATATATATATATATATATATATATATATATATATATAGGCTAATAGAAAGACTCGACGACACACGACG
>NW_012130141.1:525698-564429 GCF_000143395.1 Atta cephalotes
GTAATTTACTAATAATAACGTAACCTACGACAGATACTTACTTACTTNGTTAATTAAAATTTAAATTAATTATTACGTTAGTTAAGTTATACGTTACGTACAGATATATATATATATATATATATATATATATATATATATATATATGCAATGATGAAAAAGCTGCGCAACAGCGTCTTACAATAAAATTTTTGTTAACAGTTACACGAATAGGTCTACTGAACTGCATTTGCTGGGGATGCATTCAGATTCCTGAATATTCGCAACATCCTCTGCAACCCTTTATCACCCTTCACATGAGGGTTTCCATTAATTCACCCACTCAATTTTAAGCCTGGGCCGAATATTTCGTATTTATGTACACAATAGAGAGTACATTTCCACCCCACTTTGTCTACTCTACCCTTCTATACACGAAAAGATGATAAATCTCTCATTAAACAGACTATTGTTTTACCCTTGTTCAACATTTATAACAGCATAATAAAGTGATATTTTATTCTCTTGGGAATTTAAGCATATGCCTCAAACACTTACGCGTTGTAAATTTCATTTTTCATGTAATGAATGATAAAGATATTGAAATGAAAATTATTAGATTATTCTCTAATGACAAGATCTCTAAAGCTATGGCGCGTAAGGGTTCAAGTCGAACGCAGCTATAAAATAATTTGGGATAAATTTGACAGTTCCCTGCTAAAAAATGAAATCATGTAATTAAAACATGTTAATCACGTAATGTGTAATGTAAATCACATATAAATTTAATTTACATGTAAGACATGTAAATGACGTAACCAAATCAGTATATGATTGTTTAAAATGATGTAATTTGAAAAATCTTTGAAAAATCACATGATATAAATAATTTCATCCATCATGTGAAGTTAATTACATATGAGATTTTATCAAATTTTAAAGAATTGGATGATAGAAATAGAAGAAAAAATCACGTAACTTTTCAAAATACGTAATTTAAAAATCACGTATTGATTTGGAACATTGAACGTGATTTACATATTTTAATTATATGATTTTATCATCCAACTATATGATGTGATTTGTTTCAATAGAGTTTACTCCATGTCTCGCGATGTACATCGTGAATGTTTGGCATTTGATTAGCGCTTAATATGTGGCGTTATTAATGTGCCTGCAATTTACCGAACGTGTTATCGCTTACATCGTTGGCATTAAACTATGTAGACACGGAGATAATTCGTAAACTGCAATTTCCTTGAAAAGATATCTATTGAAGAAGACAGGCTGTAGAAACCGCAAAAACATATTATCAAGATTTTAAAACAATTAATTTTATGATAAATCCTATTATAAATAAGACATTAGTAACCATGTATAGGTATATAAATGTATACTTCTGCTAACAACAAGCTATCTGTTTTTAGAATCTAAATATAATACATTAATTAAATGAAAATACATAAATAAAATAAAATTTAGGGAATCAAAGAAGTATAGGCTCTAATGATAATAATCAATGATAGTTAAAAAGCCTGAGAACTAACTCAGTTGTAGTTACGAATTATAATTTATTTTCCAATACACACATATAAAATAAATTAAATAACATAGATGTTTCGATCCGAATTTTGAATCCTGCTCAATATTAATGTTGAGTAACGAATGAAATATTGTATTACATAGACATTGTTCTGTGAATCGTTTGAAATGCGTTTCCGTCGTCAAGATATCGCTTAACATCAAGAATTGTGCTTAGAACAGTCAAGGTATCACTTACATCGATATCTCATTATGTTCATGACCTACGTACACGTAACATCAATATTCATAGCAATCTGAAACTATCATTAAACCAGGAAGTCTAATGACGTTTCTGTGCACAATTCTCGATGTAAGCGATACCTTCACTGTTCTAAGCACAATTCTGGATGTTAAGCGATACCTTGACGATACGGAAACGCATTTCAAACGATTCACGGAATAACGTCTACGTAATATTTCATTCGTTATTCAACGTTAATACTGAGGAGGATCCAAAACTCGGGTCGAAACGTCTATGTTATTTAGTTTATTTTATACATGTGCATTGAAAAATAAATTACAATTCGCAACTACAACTGGCGTTGGCTCTCAGCAGGTTTTTTAACTATCATTGAAAATTTAAGAATGTATATATATCATATATATGATACCGTATTTTCCAGCTAATAAAATAGCTTCAAAATAAAGCCTATCATCTGGTGTTTTTCAGTAAAAAATTTTTTTATATGTATTGGAAAATAAAAAGATAATAGCTTTGAAATGAAACCCATCATCCTTCATCGGTGAAAAAAAAAAAAATTTTTATGTTGAAAAAATACAAAAGCCTACGGTTATATTTCCTTTGGCTATATCCAAGCAGAACAAACAAGTCATAGTGACATTAAAATGACGTTAAAATGACAACAAAATGAATCGTAACGATATTTTAGAGTCATTTTTGACATTATTTTGATATTAAATGACTTGTTATTCTGCTTGGGTATAATGCCATTGTAGCTTTATGTTTAACGAACACACCGTTGTGTTTGCCTATCCTTTATTCATTTTATTGATTCATTAAAAGTCGATTAAAAAATGCAAAAAAATTATACCACCGACGAGATACTATTAAAGACCCTCAACCCTGAACATTTTTCATCCATATAAAAAGGCTCCGAGGGCCTGAAGATAATTGAAAGAACGCTGACATTATCGACAATTGATATAAATTTGCGATTATTTGGATAATATCATTAAATTGATGATTTTTTAGTATATAAATATTCTATAAATAAGTATGCAGACTTATAATGCCTTATATATTGCTGCAAAATTACTTTTTTTCGTTCTCTATATCATCTCGTCGGTAATACATAAAAGTAACGACATCTACCGCAATACCTCGGAAAAGAGATTGTTTGGTAAATCAATAAACTCAACGGGCAAGTCAATCATGTCATATCGCCACGCTTTACCGCGTGTTCGTTTCACATCGTTTCGTTTGTATTTCATAATTAACGAAATTTGTTTTATCAACGAGGCGACAATCGACGCCGTTCATTTATTCTTGTGATAATGAAAAACTGACAACATTCATGCGCTCAGCAAAGTAATATTTATAGTGCTCCACAAACTTTTGATAATAATAACAAATCTAACCTTCACGAATTGATCTCTGCGAATTTGCAATCACTTCGATGTCGAATGCCTTTATCACGAACTCTTCTTACGATCGCGCACGGAACAATGAATCATTCTGCAAATACTATGTCCAGAGAATTTGAAGTTGTTTTGGTGAGGACAAGCGTATAAGCGGAGCAGAAGAAGAATGCCAAGCTGCACGAGTTTGATCAGATTACTTAGACGACGTCTCGTTCTTGGGCTCATCTTCGCTTTGTCATTGACATATTGTGCCTTTTCGTTACTCCGCAATGAAAAGGCAGGTACATTTATATACTTGAAGTCACATTATAGTTAATAATCTAACTACGAATCTTTGTGGATATTATTATAACTTTTATTATAAGAGATTTTGTCATTTTCTTTACAGAAAAGGCTACCAAATCTAGATAACAATTTCGATATGGATCCTATGATGATTAATGATAACAATGAAAACATGATACCTGATGATAATCTGCTAGAAGAGCTAAGAGCATCCGATAAGTCTCCATTATGGCAGATAGAAATACTGGATCAAGCAGCTGATAACGCAGGAAATATAGATGCATCTAATTTAAATGAAAGCGACGCTTATAATCAGTCTTGTCGTAATTCCATTCAAGTGAGGATTTGTATTAATATATTGACTGCCCAAATATGAGTTAACTTGCAGTTAGATACCAATTATTCACTGTTTTTTAAAAATAATTTTATTGTGAATTTTTTAAATAAAAATTAATACAGTTAAATATTAAAATAATATAATTAATTATATTATTAACTATATTATTATAATAATAATAATATAATTAACATACTATAAAAAAGACAAATCTAGTTGTATAGTGGCAGTCGAAATTTATTCCGTTTATTTTGATGAGCATCTTACATTTTCTTAGGGAAGAGGCTTGATAGTTGATGATCATGGTGTAGTATGTTCGAGACACGAAGTGCAATCGAATGGATGTTGTGCGGAAACAGAAACAGAGCAGAAACAGTCTTCAAAAAATGAAGAATCATTTATGACTAAGAGAGAAAGGTATAGTTGCAAAACATGCAATTCTCAAGGTTGCTGTACTATTTACGAGTATTGCGTTTCCTGTTGCTTACACCCTGACAAGGTGAGTTTTTATTGATATTAGTTTTCTTTACAATATTTAAAGCACTCAAACCATATAAAATATATATTCAAGAAAGAATCGGTATTTTATCATGATTTAAATTTATTATAGCAAATAAGAGGTCGGAAGGACTTATCATCAGGCTCTGCAAAAGTACAAAAAAACGTAGAGAGAACAGCTGTTCACTTCCAAATTTGTCTGGCCGCTTGTCGCACTTCAAGTTCCAGTGTGCGACGCGACAACACTTACAAGGATCCTCTCGCGAAATACTGTTACATCACACAACGATATCGCCGTAATATTAACTCATTAAATAATAACGGCGACAGTCCCGCCGTTGTCGTTACTTCTTCTTCTGTGGTGATGTTATTCTCTTCCTCTTCCGAATCTTATTCCTGTTTATTCAATCCTACATTATCTACGGTTTTATGTTAATGTTATCTAATTATTGTTTCATCGTAGAATAATAGCCTTGTAAAAAACAAATGCTTCTAAATTAATATAGTTAAAATGTTTTTAATATGATGAACGGAGACCGCGCACGAGCGAGGATTTAAAACGCCATATGTCCGCGTATTCTATCTCTATATTGGGATGCTTTTTCTTCAATTCGTTTAAAATCTCGTTCCTGATGACTTCCTGAACCGGGTCATCCTATTGCAAGAACGTGAACACATTTTATTCGTTATATTTTTCAGATTCGTATTTTTATTATTCATTCGCGATAATAAACTGATACTTATTCTCTACGTACATCAACAATAGTACACTCTGCTGCTGCGTAATGACAGGAAATCGCCTTTCTCGTTCTCTTGGATTTATTAATGCCAGATCCGTGAATGAGCAACGGATGAAAGAATACTGTGTCGCCGGGTTGCATTTCAAGATTTATCCAATTGTTAAGCATCGAAGGTAATTGCTTCGTAACAGAAAAAAATTAAGCAATGATATGAAAAAGTAACATCTCGATAAAAAGATGTATTGAGGAGATATCTTACGTATATTCCATGATAAAACTTATTCACCACTCCTTCCGACTCCGGAGGATAACCATGCGGACACAAGTTCCCTAAAGTATGTGATCCAGGCGCTACATAGAGACATCCGTTTTTAATATTGCAAAGTTCCATGGCTGTCCATACACCTACTATATGATCGGCTGGTCGTAACGGGAAGTAGTACAGATCTTGATGCGGTGGGTGTCTAAAAGAATATATCCTGTTCTTTTCATGTTGCATTAAATAATACTGGCAGTATTTTAAGATTTTTGAATGATTACCTCGAACTTCCAAATCCGCTATCGGGTGGCTTCACGATGAGCATACTATGTATCGCCATGATGTTTGGTCCCGTAAAACACTCGATTATGTCAAGAATTTTCTTGTGTTCGGTATATTGACGAAATATCGGATCCATATGCATATCTTGTATTTTAGTTAGCGCTTTTCTGTCCTTCACATCGTACATTATTATCATCGTAGCTTGCTGTGACTTTCCTTCGGCGATTTCGTTACATCTGAAAAATAAAAAAGAACTTTATGAGTATTCATCCCAAATAGCATACACTTCATTTGAGGACGTAGACGTCCTCTGGACATTTTTAACATGTCTCCTGAATGTGCTGCGCATATACTACAGTTGGATATATTACAGCTTTTAATACAGGGCCTTTGATCTTTTTTTGACATGCAAAAATTTCGATACCATTAATTAGCTGTTGAAATTGACACACGTGATCAATACCCGTAAAAACAGAGTTTCGTATCTGCAATTTATTGTATGCCGACATTTCAGATAATATTGAATAATCGGTCATCTGTAATATTATAGCTGATCGTAATATTTGCGCACACGTTAATAGTAGTCAGTAAATTTACTGAAACATCGAACATTTCAATAACACTGTTAGATTATCGAGTTACTCATAACGTAGATCATCCACAAAATTATTCCGATTAATATCTCCGCAATAATTTTTACTTTAAAGACTTTTTAATACCCACGCATATCTGTATGCGTTGAATAAACATATCATTTTATACGTTTTGCAATGATAAACAGGAAGCGAGCAACTTTTATATGTATACATATTTGACATACGTGGAAAGTTTTCTTCATATAAAGTCATCATATAAAACTAGATTTTTAGAAATTCGCTTGAAATACTTAAAAAAAAATGGTATTGTGATATATGGACATTCGATATGTTTTTTTTATAAGTTAAATATACCTTTCGTTACATTTGTCGAGCACATCTTGTGGTATGAGGCGGGGAAATATTAGAAAACCATTCTTCTCGTAAAATAGCCTTTGTTTCAGAGTAAGACGATTGAGGACGTTTCTTGTATAGCGCAAATTTAATGAAGACATTATTGAATTTTTCTCATTCGATGCTTTTAAAATCCACTCTGCTAGTCTTCCGTATTGTACTTATCCTGAAATAAACAAATTTGTTTGATTAAAAAGAATCAGATTTTTCGTAAGATCGACTATTAATAAAATATTTACTAAAAATATAGCACAGGAAAGATTTTTTTTTAAACAAATCTTTATTAATTTATTGGAAAAAGAAAACGTGTATGTAAGAAAAAAGGGAAATAGTGATGTGCCATCCACATCTGTATTATCATTGATGAGTATCGATTCGACACAAGAGCCTATCTATTTATAAAATCGTTCAAACTTGTTTGGTCATGTCACGTATTCCCCAGAACTTTCATAAATTGTCTAAATTTAACGAATATGTAGCATGAAAAGGTATCATTTCATCTTGGTTTTTTTTCGCAATTTCCACTATATAAATATTCATCGTTGAGGGAATACCATGTCACGCAGTGACTTTAGTAAGCATTCCATAAAAATTCATAAGTTTATAGACTAATCATAAGACTCGATGGTTAAATATTTTAACAGTAAAATCTTTTTACGTTCTACTCGAAAAAAAATTTGATCACAGATTTTTTTACATAATGCACATATAGTTTAGAAAATTTGTTTTAATTTTAAATTACATTACATGCGTTGCTTCGATTGTACTTTTAAAATAATGAAGCAAATATTGGCATTCCATCGTCGACTTTGGGCGAACAAAAAGGGTAAATCGGTATTTTGTGAAATGAGTTTGCAGAAAATTGATCCTGGTAGAATTTAAAAAAACTGAAAGGAACGTTACGAAAATCGGGAAATGTCTTTAATATTGTTAGATTCCGCAGTGCGTCGATTGTGCACTCGACTCGATTCACGTACTTATACCTGTCGGAACAGATTACACGCTGTCATGTTCCTGAATGCATGTTCATACGAAATTCAATAACCGATCCATTAACAACAACAACAACTCTACACCTCATTTGAAAATACAACCAGTCTACGAATTATCTGTGCATACGGATTACTGATAAGCACATTGACGCAAAAAATCCTTAATAAGAGAATAATGCAACAATTAATCGAAGAGAACTTATGATATCGTTAATAAACTATTTGCAAAATTTATATACAATATTAATCGATAACGAGCTATTTATGAATTCGAAATTTTAAAACGGCGATCATCAACATCAGAAGGGAGCGCAGAGAACATAACATTCTGAAAAAAGAAGAGAATTTATTTTATAATTCAAATTCGTTGAATCAATTATTTTCATTTCAAAATGACGAGTAAATAATTCGCGAGAGAGCTGGAGAGAGCTGTTGATCTGAGAGCGAAACCACGATTCTTGCACCCCGGAAACACCAATTGCGCGCGTCGATGAAGCGTCACGACGCGCCGACGTGGTTGCTCTTACCCGTTTCCTCGCTCCCTCGCTCCCTTTACCCGTCGACTTTAGCACGTGGCATCAAAGAGAAGGATATACATCGGGGTGGTCGGCGGTCTTCCCGGCCAAACGGCGACGACCCTCGCTCGTCGTCGTTCATTCGCGCGCGCGGATTCGAGAGTTCTTTCACTGAAAGTCGATCGTAATCGATCCCGGCTAGTTATCTTGTCAATTCATGCGAATATTGAAATACCTTGCGACGCGATTTAATTAATTCCGAATTGTAGTTTTAGCGTTAGACAATTTCCGCTGTGTGAGATCTACATTGCTAAATTGCCAGAAAGATTTGTATCATTGTCTTCTAGATCCTCAATATCTTACCGACAAAGAAACGAACATGACAGTCAATTGAATTTATTCCCGAAACAAATTTTGGGATGGATATTTTGTCAGGTAAGCTTGAAAAATTTCTATTATAATAATTTAAGATTGAAAGAGTCAAGACGAATGAAGAGGGTATAAATGAGAAAAAATTTGTATTTCCAAATGTAATCAATAATGACATTTAGTTTAGACACTTTTTACAAATTTTTTTATTCAAACACCGAATATCATAATTATCATATAATACATTTTAAAAAGTATCAAAGTATCAGTGTGCAGATGTAATACACCATGCGGTATCTACTCAGGTAGCAAGCTGATGTTAAAAAAAAACGTCAGCTTGCTACCCAAGTAATTCTCACTATATCGATGTTAATATTAACACCATTATGATGTAAATTTAAAATTTATGATGTTAAGTCCACATCATGTTGGTATTAATAAGTAAGAATTATATAGATATTGTATGATGTCAAGTTCATCTCGATATTTTTTAGAGTGTATGAATTATATAAAACATGTATATTTTACGTACATGTTATATGGCAGTTATATTTATAATGGGTATCTGGTTGAAAATTGCTAGAACTTGCCAAATTAATTTTTTCAACTCATTCGTACAAATTCACAAAGAGGATTAATCATCAGTTATACAAATGACATGGTAAAACGAACTTGATTCTATTTATTATGAATAACGAGTTATCTATTCTGAAATAATTATAATTCAATGTTTAAAATTATAATAAAATGGAAATGCCGCGTTAGACTTGTGGCGTTTTTAAAATAAATGGCTCTTACAAAGATAGAAGAATCTTATCTGCTCTTTCTGATCGACGTCCATTAACTCGACAATTTATTTTGTAAAAATTTAATTTAGTGACATGGCAGAGGCGGAATATATTAACGCATCGCGAACCACTTCGACGCTCGCTCTAAAGATGTATTTTTAGCGAAAGCCTACGACGCTACAGATTAATAAACATTAACGCGAACAATAAGCTTCTCCTACAACAGTACTCTAGAATATAAGAGGTCGATATATTCCGCACCCCGTTCACGATAAAAATTAATACGCAATTTAACAGTTTCTACTCGATGAAGCATGTCTCTCGCGTTGTTTCGTTCGCCATCCATTTCGACTTCGATGAAAAATTTCATTCGCCGTAATCACGCAGAGGAAATCCTATTTGCGGAAACGAAAGCTCTACGCCGTCGATGTTATCCCCTAAGCGCGACATAGCGATTAATTTCTCAAATCGCCTTGGAACGGCGGAAGTCCTCCTCGAGGGAGACTCTCGGCGACGGAATCGTTGTCCGTGCGTATATCTGCGAGAATAGAAATGAGTTTACGGAGGCAGGCAGACAAAATCGATATACATCGTGTTAATAATGAAGGAGCAAGGTCTATAACCTTCCGCAAGTGAGTCGGATGAGTCGGAATCGACCTTTCTCGCGAGGGATATAAAGACACTTGTTGTCTCTCCTTCTCTCTTCGTCTCTTTCTCTTTTTCACCCTTTCGTTGTCTTTATACATGGCATTTCCGCGGACGTAATCAGCCTTTTGTCTACGCAAGTGCGCGACCTCTTTTTTTTTCCCTCTGTGAGTGGCGCAGCAACTATATTCTCCCTGGCGTGCGAAAATTCTAATCCCACTCGGTGCGAACTCGCGTGACAACTCATCCGATTTGGTTGGAAATGTCACGAATCGAGATAAATGTCGGTTCATATGGATAACATGCTTTCCACCTCGTATTTCGACTTTTTACGACAAATATATGATTGGTAGAGGATTAATATCACGATAATCACGCAATGATTAATCGTACGCTATATAATTATATCTCGATATTTTCCACTGATTTCATTATGCTCTGTGTACAGAATGTTATTACACATTATGCATTTTATCAATTACATTTTTCATTAACTTCGAAAACACATTTCCAGTCGCTTGCTAATGCAAATTTTTCGCGCTTCATAAATTCGCAACTCGATTGCGAAACAATATCCAACACTATCCTCCATTAATGTTTACAATCCAAATCGCATTCTCCACTCTCTTTTAAGCATTTTTTATTAAATGATAAAGTGCGGCGTAGTATAACTATAATATTACTAGACATTACTATGCACATGTCAAGATACGCGATACAAAAAATTGATAAAAAAAAGATATGATATGAATTTAAAAATTCCTCATATATGCTTTTTCCAGTATAACTTCTAATTTTTCTTGTATATTTTTATCTTAGTCACCTCGTCTTAATTACTTTAGAATCTCGTTAGCCTCTCTTTGACATATTGTGAAATATAATACGCGAAACTCAAGTCTCGATAGAAATATGTTTTTTCCGCCGCTTATTCTACTGGCTCATCTAACTAGAATCAAGATTTCAGCCATTAAATTATTACCATGCTTGATTAGCGGCGCCTCGTTAGGCAACTTCGCAACAATTATATCTAATGGGAAGAAGATATTACAGGTAACACGAAACATTTTACATTCTCTACAAGATGTTAATAATGATCTCTCACAAGCACGAAATAAACTGGAACGCGTGTAGTATAAGGATCGAGAAATATTGCACGAGATTGAAATTACCATCGCGATTGCAATTAAATGTGGAGGAGCCTAACATAATCACATAAAGCGCTGAATAATTAAATCTTAGTTGGAATGCGTTCTGTATTCTGCATCCGTTTCTATTCACGCGATCCATAGTTATGATTCCAAAAGGGACATATGCCGCTTCATTCATAATCCGTTCTTAATTTCAAGTTTTTATTGTTTTAAGCAATGCTTTAAGATGTTAATACAATACTAACATCTTTGATTGGCAAAATCAAAATTTAAAATCAAAAAATCCTGGGAAGTAGGAATCAACGCGATAGTTAGTGCGCTAATATTAGGTGTAGTAAAAAGAAATCCATTATGTTTCCATTCAATTTCATGCAAAAATAATGGATTTCTTTTTACTACACCTAATATAATATTAGATATAAATTTATATTGTCTCTTCTGTTAGATAAACATTTTTTTTCATACGCGTTTCAACTTGATTTAAGTCATTCTCAACGAAATACATAAATCAAAATTAAATTATTATCCTGACAATTTGTGCAATTCTAGTACTATCCTGCGATGTTTCCTTCTATCTTGATTATTCAATCCAATAAAACATAAAAAGTTTCCACAAAGAAAGCTATAAAGACATTACGAATTAACAATAGCGGTCAATGATAAAATTGTATGTACAAGTCGAAACGTGTACGAAAGAAAATGTACATGTCTAACAGAAGAGGCAATATAAATTTATGTCTAACGTTATATTAGCGCACTAACTACGGCGTTGACTCCTACTTCCCGGGATTTTTTAGTACTTTAATTTGTTAATTTTCGAGGAATCTGATTTTATTATATCTTGGATTTGTTACGACATCTTTAGTTTAAGATCATTCATTTCAAAACTTGAGTAACGTCCATGGATTTTGCGCTTAATTAGCTTGAAAATAATGCTGCAAGCCCTTGCAAAACACTTTCTGCTCAGGAAAGCCAAACGTAGTGCAGTTGAGTGGACTCAGGAAGGTTTATTGTCAACAAGAGAGGAGAACGTATATACGTATATACGCCAGCATGTAGAATCGGACTACTTGGCTAGACTCGCAGGCACCTTCGCTTGATGAAGCAACACTGCCCGGCTAGACGCGCCGTCGTGCCAAAGCCCGCAAGAAAAATCTCTCCGTATTATTCACAGACGGACATTTCCTCTCTGCAAGTCTGCAGCTTCACTTCCACTTCGCCGCCGGAAACGATCGCTCTGTTGCGCGCTTCGAGTCGTTAACGAAAAACGCGGTCAGTTCTTTTTATAGGAAATTCCTTTAAGTCCTGATTTTAAAAAATTTCGATTTGTATGCAAAAATGCGATCCTGTATCCTGTATCTTCTCCTCTTCATATTTCACTTTATGATGCAATATATTTTGTACTTCATGACGGCTCGTTTGTAAATCGCCCGAGGATACGTTCGCACAATATCCATTTGTTGTTGAAAAATATTAAAAAGCATATTCTTTCGCTCTCGGAATACGCTTTCAAGGAACGTCGTCGATTGCCTCGTAAAATGAAATAATACAAATCTTACAATATTTCTATCCTTTGCAGGAATACGCAGTATTTTTTTCTGTATTTATATGTACAGATAAAGGAATATTGCTTTCAATAAATCGTATTCTGATTCCACGCTACTCTCGTATCATGCTGGCAAAAGTTGTTAGCGATGAAGCAGCTTTGACGTGTTGACTTTCTGCAGCACTACAACACCGTTATGCTCGGAATTTCAACCGATGTAATATAAATTTCTCCTTTGATCGCCAGCAAAACGGAAAATACTACGAATAAAACTTTACATTACGCTAAACATGTTTAAATGTCTAAAGCGTTTATCATCAGATCTGCGAGATATTCATTGCGTGAAGTAGATAATCCTCTTAGAATTAGATAATGAAAGATACACATCGCACTTGATAATCTTCTGCATTTGCCGCGTCTTTTTCTTACTCCCTCTCAATCTTCCTAGAGCAGGAGCACAAATTCTTACATAACGCATAAGACTCAGATAACATGTATGTTGCATAAGATATCTAAAAGACATCTTTTAGATATAAGATCTCTAAAAGATATCTTTTAGATATATCTTATATAACATAAGTGTTATTTGGGAACATTCCTTAAATCGATCAGTGTCTTTTATTTCATGGAAAGGAGAGAAATGAAGAGACTTTCATCTTTTTATACATTATATGTTATGCAAGAGTCTATGTTCCCGCCCTTATAGTAATAACGTGATGCGCGAGCAGCTGATTCCAACTCCGAATTTAACACCTTCGAATTTGTTTTCCTTACGGCCCCGTGAAATAGGTAGTATATTAAAGAAGAGTTGCAGATGTACCGGATCCCTGAGGAGTCGGACGGTCAGTTGTGGCAATAATTCTGCAGTTACTAGCAGATGCGGGGAGCCGTTTAATCAATATTAGTAAATGGATCGTGGGTGTCGTGACATTCTCCTTCTATTTCCGAGATATAGAATAATGCAGAATAATATTATAATTGGTCTATCAAGATATTAACGTGCAGATAAGATTTTATCCGTCGCGTAATATACTTAGAAATGATTGAAATATTAACGTTAGGGAAAGATTGCGTGTCAAGGCGTCGTCGGGCTTCTGCTTCCTGGGCCAAGGTCTCCCGTGTATTTTTCTCGGATGACCGACGAGTCAGTTTTCGAAGCAGTTTCCCCTGCGTATTGCATCGAGCACATGAGAGTTTCTTCCATAAACAGTATGGTATCGCGTATGGCTCGACAAATAATTCACACACTGGTGCGACTCACATCACGATTCCCAACCTTTAAGACGAATTTATCCATCCAAAATTTCATTTCACGGTTCAAACCGCAAAGATCCATTCGAGATACGTATGTCATAACGAACTTTCAGTTGCAATATCAGTTGCAATATGGAATGCGTTATTTTAAGATAGGACATGTTACAAACAGTTCAAGATGGAACATATATTTAATAACTCCGCCATGAATTATTCGAAAATCAGTTCGCATTTTCTTCTTCTAATACATCAATTACTTACGTTCTTAAAGTACATTTCAGTATTATAAAGTATTAAAAAGTATTTAAAAAGTATTTAAAAGTTACGCTTCGTAAACCAGGCCAGAAGTATCATTAATATATTTACATAACTTTTTGTACTTAAGTAATCATTACATTTGCACGCATTAAGCATTTATCTACAAAACGTATCTGTACTTAATGAAAGAAACTTTCTGAGAAAATCTCGCGCTGTTATTATCAGGTCGATGCATGCTACGAAGAAATCGCGGCGATACGTCGATGCACCTTGGAAGAAGCGTGCCAAGGTCTTCGTGGTCGATGCATGTGAGGAATGCTTTCCGGAGTCACATATCGTCCAGTCGTTCTACTGGATTCCTTCGATCCTACGAATTTCTTACATAGAAATCCTTCTTTCTCCGATCAATTGAAATCTGAGTGAGTCCATTGAGCGCGACTACTCAAGACAAATGATATAAAAGCAAATCGAAAAGAGCACGAAGAACGACATATCCTTTACAGTCGACTTGACGAAACTAGGACATGCTGTGGAATCGATATGTCAGTTGTCCCGTTCAGTTTCAATTCGGTATTCCAGATCAATATGGTTTGTTAGGTCATGCAAAACTGAAGCTCATCATTTAAGCTCGTCATTTACGACAAAATAACAAGAAGGCGAAAGGATAGAGAAGATGCGGAGGATGCTGTTCCTTATTCAAGAATTTCGTACGACAAAGATCGATACAAGAAATATAGAATAGAATTTATTTACACTTCAGCATATACAAGCCAAGAAGGGGACTTGGTTTACAGAAATACTTAACTCATTCACACTTACACTCTTCTCCCGCCTTTATATTACAAACTTAAATTATTACTCTTTAAAACTATACATTCTCTTTTACCTATACATAATCTCTATATCACAGCCCTTCGATACAAGAAATATTTCGTAACAAATTTGTGCGTTACAATTGTGTTTTGTCGTGACAATATCACGTTGAAAAATTACAAAATGAAATTACAAGTGAAAACAAAAAATTATTTTCGATTAAATTTCGCTAAAGATCTACGCTTGTATACATTTCGTACGTCTACTTCAATATGTTTTGTGTAGTTAGTGAATTGGTTATTCAAAGTTAAATTGTCATTGCTAAGTCTATATAACCAACTGATTGTCATTGGAAACTAGAGAAAATCGTTCCTACATTGTTTGTTTTACTCAAAATAGAAGTATTTTGAGCGTAGAAAGAATACTATTTTCATGAATTTTAACTAGTTTATCCACGTTAATTGCTTGTGACCGGGTCGTCATAATAATTTTAAGATATAATAATACATTCCTCCTTCCGCATTACTTTTAATCGCGAATAATATTCTGCCGTGTAAAAATTAAATAGTACATGTCAGTTTAATGTCCTAGAACAAACATAATTACAAATAAATGGAAACTGAGAATTGAGTTTTGAAAAGGTTCTCCCGAAATCCCTCGAGCATCTGTGGTGCGGGAATCCACAGCCGGCACCTGTGCAAACGGGCTTACTGTAATACGAAATACGAGGTAGAAACGGATACATGGAACATTATGCGGTCGGTACCTACTTTGTAATTGCAATATTCCTCCTTACAAACACGAATGCTGCATTCCACGTAGAACGAAATATACATTATCGATCGTCCAATATCCGTGGCAAGTAGCAACACGAATACATTAGGATGTTCGTGGATTGACAGGAACACGTGGCGACTCTTTTATTATTCAACGAGACATTTGATTTCTTCGCGGAGAGTACTGCCGCCAAATGACAAGCGAAAGTATCCGTATAAATCTCGAGCGATCATAATTCAATGATTACTTGAGAAATTCTGTGATTATAATAGCAATCGTGATCAAGATCGTTATAATAAAGAGAATGCAGCAATCGCAGAAAGTATCTCTCAATGAATGCGTTCGTTATCAGTGTTATTCTGTTATTCTGTTCTTGTTTTACGTCTGAGTAATAAAAAAATTTAAATAAAATAGCAATCTGAGTGATAAAAAAATTTAAATAAAATAGCACAAATATAGCCAGTGTTATGATTTATTTGATACTACAAATATTTGTAGTGTTCTTTGATTAATTAATAATATTCATTCTTCTGGTCAATCAAATATTTTGTAGTATCAAGTGGACTACACTCTCAGTCGTAAAAAATAAGAAGAACATCATTTCACAATTGTCAGATTGAATATTCGATTGTTCAATTTCTTTCTTACCTTCTGAATAAATCATCTCAACGTGATTAACTACGAGAAAGCACTTTGTGGATTTTAAAAATATAAAAATATAAACATGCGAGTGAAATCCTTGAGATTTCATGTATTATTAAACACTATCACGTTTTATTAGAACATAACCAGAGTTTATCAATATCACGGTTACACTTGGAAGGAAAACTTGCGCGTTTTTACAAAGTATTCCTTTCTTGTTCACTTTATTCGTCTCATTTATATTCCCGTCGCTTGTTCGAGCATTGTGATTTACTCGCAATATCAGAAGCATTCGTTATCATTGCATAACATTGTACCCAAATGACGTAGGCAATAATAAATGAATATGAAACAGCTTTTACATAAAAAAATATAAAAATCAAAGTCTGAGATAGATCCTCTCGCAGAATCTCGGGATGCCAATATCTTTCCACTATCTCTATTTTATGTCATTTCTTCCTAGAAACTCAAGAAAGTTCTTTCTACGATCATTTGTTTTGTCTTTAAGTGTTTCTGATATATCACAGAAAATTTTAACGATACTTCTTTTAGCGAATGTGTCAAATATATTTGTGTATATATACTTTTTTTGTTTTAAAGAATATTAGTTAAATATGCGTCAAACACATTAAATTGTTTTACGCTATGTGCTAATTTAAACGTGAAAAACGTTTTAAGTGAAGAACATGTCGCTATGATTTGTGAATCCGAGGTCACCGACGTCAGATCAAATGTCGCAAATTTTTAATTTCACATATGCTTGACAGAATCAAGCAGCGTACAACTCGCTTTTTCCTGGATCAATTCACATTCGTGTAATATATCGCGACATTTATTCGTATCCACGAAATAATTCGCTACGAAGCTGCGAATGTTCAACGCACGTAATACTTGTTAAAATAAACGTATGAGCGAGACAAGAGTTTTTCCCCGTCTGAAAAAGCGTTTGCGGCCTCCATTTGTCTCCGTTATAGCCTCGTTAAGGATCGTTTGATCCATCATTTTCGGCTTGATCCTGCCGATAAAAAGGCCACGAGAAGAATGATGAACAGCTAGAGAGAGTGCGAGATAAACGCGTAATTTGTCATCGGGATTATTGTCGTGACTGAATCTTCGGTCGATTTTCTCATTATGATGTCTGAAGGAGAGGAAAGCAACAACGAGCACACCTCGCGTTTAAATCTCGCTTAAAATTTAACAGCGCGAAATACAAGGACATCAGGGACATCAGGATAAATTACATCGTGTTATATCGCAAAATATTAGGATAATACTTACGGCGGATAATAATTAAAGTAATTAAAATAATTTAAAAAAAAGTATATTGTAGCATACTTGCTGCAACAGTGAGCTAATCCGCATTTTATAGAAACACATTTTGCAAATAAACTCTGAAGTTAAAGTGATGGAAAAAATACCAATATCACATTCAACTACTGTTGTGGGTTAGCCCCATTGTTGCAACAAACTCTTCAATTGTCCACTTGGTTCAGGCTATGGTTACAGTGAATGCATGTTCTGGATATGTCAAAACAAATAAACAAAGAGCATTTTCTATGTGTGGTTACTCTGTATGAGTATAGTTCGTCAGAACTGTTACAGATTCGTCAGAACAAGTTTGTCGTTCAAAGTTTGTTTCTCCGTTCAAATTCGTATTATTATTTTTTAAAATAGATATTGAAAAACTAATTAGTTTAATGTTTGAAAACAGAAATGAGGAAAGATATGGAAAAACTTATCATAGCCAAAATATATGTCGTAATAAATGGGAGAAAATTAATTAAGAAATAATATTCTCCATTTCTTTCTCTTGAAGCGAAACTTTGTTTATGTGTTCAGTTCTTCGACTCACAAGTAAATTAATAAAATTTCCAATTAATCAATGTCATCTATCTTGTGTAGTTGCGACACTAAGCTCTTAAAATTTCAAACTTTGAAATTACAAGACGTTTATTTCGTTAGAATATATTAGGTATGGGAAAAAGTTCGTGGCGTTTTTTTAATGCCATCTAACGGGAAAAAACGCCACGAACTTTTTCCCACACCTAATATTATAATAATTGCACGAAAGAATTTTTTCATATCTTAGAGTTTACTTTGAAAATATGACAGTGGGACAATTGTATTTCGAAGAATTTTAATGTAAATCTCTTTCATTCACTAATAAAAATACAATAAAGTACAAAATAAGTTTGATTAATTTTACTGAGTGTAAAAATCTTTAAAATATTGTATTATACTACAACTATCATATTTTCAAGATAAATTTTAAAAGAAAATTCTCTTCGTGTATAATTATTTATTTTATATTTTTGACAAACAATTCGTATGAATTCGTCAGAATAAAAATTCATCAAAACACATCCACTGTAAGTAGATAAAAATGTCTAAAGACGTCGATTTGTAGCCTGAATGCGCGATAAGAACGATGAGAACATTTCTTTTGCTAAATTACAAGTGAAATAATCTTCCAATCGTTTATTACGGGCGAAGATGATCAATTAATTAACGCACCGAGAATAATTCTCGCTAAGATAAACCGCCGTTTACGTGTGATCGTGTGTAAAATGAATCCACAAACTACAGCTGCCAATTAAAGCATGTTAACGCGTTGTTCGATGAAATCACGACCATAGAAATCGATTATCGACAGCCTCGTCTCGCAGACAAAGAGGTATTTCAATATCCTGATGTCTCTCGTTCATCCATCAGCTTTCGGCTTCGTAATAATGACAAAATTTCCCTATCGCTATTACGGGATCTGACTCGTCGAATTAACTTCTTATTGCACATTCAATAATTTGTTAAGCATCATTAAGATCGCGATCGATTAGGCTTAAAGTTTTGTTTTATCTCAAGAATTAATCGTGCTTCATAAAATCGAAGGTACGAAAGTATGCTTGCATTTGAAGAATTGAACTATCGGCGAGAGAGACGAGAAGCAGATCGAAAAGAGCGAATCGAAATGCGTATACAAAGATAATAAAGAATCGAATTCGTGTCGTTTGTAAACTATGCCATGACTACTCTTAAAAATAATATCGATTTTTATGAGCGAACGAATGCGAGAAATTCTCGAACGATATAAAAGAAGAAACTATCAGATTATTATCTCCGCTTTACAAACTGGCGTTAGATCAGGAAGTTTTCTGGGTCGTAACGATCATTTTTAATAGGACGAAAGTTGTCCGAGTATCCGGGCGACACTTCTATATAGCCGCGACCTCTGAATTTATAACACGTCAATATCTTCAGTTCGTTACTGAAATGAGGACTTGATGTCATTGATAATAACGTCAATTCAAGATTTTATATCGATTCGATCGAGAATGTTACAAGTTCAATTGCTGAATACCAGAAATTCAAAACAAGCATTATTTATACACAAAAAAAAAGTTTATCATTTCTAAAAGTTTCTAGAATTTATAATCATTCAGTTTAACCCTCAATTGATTAGAAAATAGATGTTAGTTACGTAATCAGGCAGTTCGGGCAGTTTCGAGGTTTTTATTATTCTTCAAATAAATTTTGATCGGATATCAAAAAATTTAATGTCACACATATACAAAACATTTAAAAAAATAAAAAAGTTATCACAAAAATAATGCTCTCTAGGCCTTTGAAATCCTTCTCATCCGGTTGAAGATTAATATTTAAATTCCTTCTCTCAGCGAAAATATGGAAAAATGCTTTTGAGAATTTCAAATACTTAGTGGAGGATCATTCATAATTCTTCCCGATCATCCATCACGCCGAGATGATAAAAGGACGATCATGATAACAGTAGCAATTTAGTTTTTAAAACCCTCGATGCGCCGCAAAAGCTTAAACAGACTTCTTTTAAAATTTTAATCTGGCTTAAATGCAAGCTTTAATGAGGCATTACACATTGAATTTGGTAAGATCTCCTAATACGTGGTGATATTAACTGCAAATGGCGTCTTCGCCTCGAGATTCCAGCGCTCTTCACGTTATAATCTCTTTATCTCTTATCTAATTCCGGATGGAATTTGCATAATTTTGAAATAATACCTTAACATGGCGAAGTGAGCGAGTAGCTATTCCAAGAGTATAATGGCCCCACATCAGCTCGAAATTTTAATGGCCATCCAAGCAAATCAGTACGTTCGTTTGTATTATTGATATTATCTGCACACATATATGTCTGAAAGCACGCGCGTATCGAAACCGATAAGACGCGTCTGTCACAAACGAAAGGACATCAATCTTCGCAACCTCTACACCTCCTTGTGTCCTTCTACAAGGGCATCTATTTTTATGAAGACTCACTCTATCATCCTTCTGTCTATTCGGTCGAGTTCTAAAGTGATTTCAGATTTCAGTAACTACTTACATTGTCGGAAGTGGAGGCGATTTCCCGTTGCCATTTCCGGCAGACAATTCAAGAGATATCTGTTTTGAATTCAAATCTCTTCGATCTTTTGGATTGTTCGACAATCCACGAAAACGAACGGTCGAATTTTAACCGGTTTTTCCCTGTAAATCTGTGATACTCTTTTCAATTGATTATCCAATAAATCTCCCGGAATATTTTTCTCATTTTTTTTCCGTAGTATCAATTCCAAAAAATTGATCGATCGCGGTGCTCAAAGCTTTCGACTAAAGGATTGAGAGGGTCTGTTTCAAGGCCAAAGTGCGTGGCCTTTTTTTTCAAGGTCAGGCGCATGCTCTATTTCAAATCGGTCGTATTTCGCGAACACGAAAACTTCCACAGAATTATGTCGAACATAAATGTCGGTCAATCGCAATCAAAAATTTTCGATTTTGAGATTGAAATTACACTTCCTTCGAGAAACACGAAACGGAAGGAAAACAGAAAAAACTTCATCTTCGTAAGAAGATATAATCGTTATTATATAATTCAAAGTTTCGATCGCTCTAATCTAAAGAGATTTCTTTTTTCCGTCAGACTTTTCTTCCTGCCCTGCTCTCCCTTTAATAGTTCCTTCCGATATATCATCCTTACATAAAAGATGATAAGCGGCCAACGATCGAACTGCTGTGTCATATTTATGAAGATTTATTTGTATCATGCTTCCTGAATAATTCCATGAGCTATTGAAGGTCGGTTGTCGATCGAATGTTTTCGTGTCCAAGGACTTGTTTTATTATTTACGGAACATCCGGGGGGTCAGCAGGGCTAGTGGAACCTCTCTTAATTAGGCATAGACACAAAAAAGGGACGTTCGCATACAGTTGCTCAGCAAATGATATTAATTAAAATTTATTAACGAAGTTGACTGACACTAACTGACGTGACATTCTGTATTATAATACTTACATATAATTATTATATATGCCACTCTCAGCCGAGATATATGTTGAAATTGAAGAGGATAGCGATCCTATAATTTAATTTATTCTGTAGAACGTGAAAGGGGTGGAAGCCTAGTTGGTCGCTTATGATTCGCTCTCCCTTTTCCATGATATACTTGAATTGGCGAAAGCGCATTATGTGATAGGTCGTACCAATGGTTTCCGCAAAGAGATACCGTGTCCACGGGATATTTACCCAGGATTTCACGTTTCTCCCATTATTATCCTCCGCCGATCGTGAGACCGACTATCTTGATTTGCTACAATTTGGAACAATAAAGACGAAAAAATGAAGAGTCCACTCTTTTAAAATAATCATTGGATCGAATGAGGACATCCTCTCTGGTGAATTGATCTTTTAGGATTATTTCACGTGAAATAATAATAGAACAAAGTTTATTTATCAATAAACAATACAAGCATTTCCGTGCTGTAAATAAAATTAATAAAATATTAAATTGCGGATGTCAATTTTTATACATTTTTATATCTATTTTATCAGATGAAATCGATGTGTGATATTCGCGATATGTACCTAATAGTGATACCCGTCTGCTATGGTTTATTGGAGCGCGTCCTTCGATATCTTAATCTTCATCTTTTCACTATCGCGCGGACGCAAAATGGAGCAAAATGAAGAGCGCACACAACCACGCTACGAAGTGCTCCACTTCGGTGAAGTAATAGTTTGCCACAAAGGTCGGAAGGAAGAGCACTTCTAGAAGAGAAAAGGGGCACAAGGAGGCGTGGGTATATAGATCGATTGACAAACGGTGAACGCCTATTTGCAGTAGGATAATACTGGCAGTCACGGAGGGATATATCATCCTTTATATCCTCCTCGCTATTGCGCTCGTATTCTGTAATTATTATCGGAATTTATTTTTGCTTCCACCTTTTAAAAGATTTCTAATTCAATCGCATGATACAGAGAATAATGTCTACTCGCCTTCAAATATTTACTAGCGACAATTGATTGAATATTTACTAGCGACGTTATTTTCGAACAAAGTAATGACGGTAGAATCGTGAATCATGTGCGTTACAAAAGAAGTTTTATTGCCTTAGCTATCTAATAAAAAAGTTGCTTGTATGCGAACAAAGAGGGTCACCGTTTCTTCTCAACTTATATCAATATAGCGTATCAGGTAAATTGCACACTTTGCTCTCGCGAACAGCCATCGCGTCGATGAACACAAAAAGATATGACCACTTTGGCTAAAATTAAATATGAAGCAACATTTATCACTACATAGATTCAATGTAATGCGAAAGAATAACATGCGGTGCTACATCGCACAAACAAGATAAAATAAAAGAGAGATATTACAAATATTTCTATTTTAAAATAATATACTTATATCTTTTTTCATAAAAACTCCAGTTTAATTCATTTCTTCTCGAATATATTTGCGCGGAATAATTGACGTATCTCGTGCTAAAGACAAAATAATTCCATCATAAACGATGTATTTTGCGATATATATAGCTCGTGTAATTAGCAAAATTCATTCCTTCTAAGAATTTCGAATTTATCATGATGTGCGACAAATTATAATTTTTCATTATTTACCACTGAATCAATACAACTGGTAAAGTTTGGAAAGCGGCTAATTATGATTTATTTCTCCTGAAAAATTCTGCTCTTGCCGCGAATTCATGAACAAATATCCCATATAGACAGCAAAATTTTTCCCGATGTCGCTTTTATTTTCGAGACTCAATTGATTTATCAGAATCATTGTCAATTAATATAACGAGCTTATGAATTAAGAAAAAGGCACATAAGTCATTTTGCCATCTTCGGCACTCCCATGTACATCTCTTCATCGATCAATTAAGTGATACAGCAATTAATAACATTCGGCACATTATTTGTGATATTATTGCGAAGATATAGATACCTAAATAAAGACAATTCTCAATAAACACAATTTATCTAAATAAATGCAATTTTCTTTATATTAATCTTTTCATTATAAAAAATGAAATTTCTTGTAATAATCCGTGTGGAAATTCTTTCTTAGGCTGTAATCGGGGCCAGGTTAACTTTCCTTACATTATTTGAGGCCCAAGTTAGGATGCCCAATTTTGAATTGTCACGCTTTTTTATCTAGGCCGCACATTGGTCTTCAAACTTGGCCCTGATTTGAGGGCCAATATGGGAGCTAGATAAAGAAGCGTGACAATCCAAAATTGAGTCAAGAGTATAAAAATTTTAACCTGGGCATATTTTATATAATTTATTGTAAGTAGGGTGATATATCCGTGAGGAAATTTATCCAGCAACTTCATATTTAATATTGTAAGAAAAATCATCATATCAACGAGCGTTCCAGGATTCAAACTGAGGCCTGCATATTGGTAAACTTCCTGCTACTAAGTTACACAGTCTTGACACTGATAGCTTCTCTAATTTCCTATTTCCTCTAAATTTCTTACAATATTGGCCGTATATGGGCATTACTGAGGCACCCAAAATAAAAAAAAAGATATAGTTAGAATAGTTTAACTTAAGTTAGTTCCCTAGCAGGGCCTAGTTTGGATTCCACTTTTCCCCAAGATAGTTGTACTTAGATCTGCCCAGTTGCAGCCCATATAAAGCTCAATTTGAGCTCAAATTTTCTCTGATAATAGTTTAATTTATAGGATATCCTATAACTTAAATGGGCTTGAGTTTGACAAATCTTTACTTTGGATGCCCATATAGGACCAGTATGAAAGTATGGAATTCCCGGGAAAAATAAATTTCCACACGGGAATTGTCATCAATGATTACAACGATACAAAAAATATCAAAAGGTATTATTTTGATGTTAAACATTATTTGATTCGTTCGTATACGAATAAAAAGAATGAAAATCTGATAAGAGAAACTATGCTATTATTTAGTAATAGAAGCGAACCAACTGCTGTCTAAATCTAATTAACAAATCAGAGCTTCGTCTATTTTCTCTTTCCTAATATATATGATAGGACTCCGTTCGTGTTGTATCGAATCATCTACTATCTGTATATATCGATATCCTGCCGACACTCTTGCCCAACAGAAGTTTCCGTTTTCGATGACGGAATAGAACAGTTTCTCTCGGATGTAACGAACTCTCTACGCGAGCTTCATGTACCATGTTCCCGTCGTGGTTTACCATATTCTACCGCGGAAACATGCATCGAACCATACGGTCGTCAACTGAATTGGGACACGCTTCAGTATACATACATGCTCGTTATATCGAAGAACCATTAAACCTCCACAATTATGATTAAATTTAGATAACATGAAACCGCTATAACATGAAACTAACTATCTGAGTTTAATTTGAAAAGTAAATTGTATTATACAAATCATATTATACTATATTAACACGATAGGGAAGAACATTAATTATATTTTCTGTTATTTTATGAAGAAGAATATATAGACATTTAGATTAATGCTTCGCATTTTCTTCTACGTTTTTACGAAAGAAACCATAGATAACAAAAGGAGTCGCTTACGGGAAATTCCCAGATGTGCGAGAGCTTTCGAATTATCGATTAACCGTGGGATCCTTCTAGGACTCCAGCGTGACGTGCGAAGAGTATCGTGCAACAAGTACCTAGCGATAAATGATAGTTCCCTGAGGGCTCTGTAATTCAATCCTCGCAAGAAATGGGTCCCCGAGACTATACCCATGTCTCATTTGCACAAACCACCAGCGCAACAAGTTATCCGAAGCCGCCGCTCTATATATGTATACTATATATGTAGACTTTAGCAATCGGCAAACTCATTCGGCAGAACCAATCAGTCTTCGAATAATTCAGAAAAGCTCTTACATGTTTCACGACGCGACGCGCGCGTTGAAAGAAAAACAGCTTCGGCTTTTGAAAAATCTTCGTAATGGCGTGAATAATCGGAGATGTAAATGAGGATGGAAAAATGTTATTATAGTCGCCGTTGCAATAAATATAAAGGAAGGAGAGAGATGATTTATCATGAAACGACAGGTCAGGATTAATGGCAGCATGACGAACCCACGACAGTCTCGCGTGCACATCATGAATATAAGATTCTCATGTAAAATTCGCGGTCAGTGGGACACAAAAAAAAGAATAGGAGGAAGGTCGAACGGTAAAATGTTGATGCACGTGTACTTGCGGCTCGCGTGATAATGGAATACAGGTGGTTTCACAAAGAAATCGAGCGAAAATGGATAAAAGAGGCAAACGGAAGGTCGGCATCGATTGTTTCAGCATACCTGCGCTAACATCGTAAAAAGAAATGTTCTTTAATCTTTCGTAAATATATCGTTTACAAATTTCCTGTGAAACGCGATTATCTGCTTCGATAGGTCTGTTGTTTCCCTGAAGACGAACGGTTACTGTTTCCATTTCGCAAAGTATCGTCGTGTCGTTTATACCATATAAATCGCATAAACGAATACGCGGTAAATTGCGTTTTATATAACTCAAGACTTGGGGAAGTGCTCGGTAATAAAATGCAGGGGATGCGATCGCTAAATAACACGCGATTATGCATTTGCAGAGATTTATTATTCCGTCGTGTATACCTTTCACGGATTGCTCTTCATTCATCCTCCCTCATTAATCATAAATGGGAGAAACTTCCGAATCGTTCCACGTCAAATTGACCGACAAATTAAAATTTGATCGCTAATTTAGAGCTCAGGATGTATGTCAACGCGTGCTGCACGAATACGTCTATTAATAGCATTTTAGTTTTTAACATTCCTAAATTTTTAATTTTGTGCGGTTAACTTTGACGACAAGAGATATCTGTTTACAATTAGCAAAATAGCATGAAATAATCCTAAAACGATTTATAAAAATAAACATGTTTATATGTTATGCAATAATAATTCTTTTTTTAATGTATTTCTTATGAAAACAGTAGCTAAACTAATAAATTGCTAATAGTGAATGAAGACGCAAAAGAAAAAGAAGCACGAAGCACGGATTAAGTAAAAATTAAAACGGGCGTTTCTATAAAAATTTAAGCAGATAATTTATTAAAAAATCAATATAGAACTTTCTAAAGGTAAAAACCTACATAATCTCGCCTCTTAACTCGATATAATCTATTAAGAAGCCGCTTGAAATGAAAAAAAGTTCTCTTACCGTCGTTTTTTTCGATGAGATTTTCATTTCGATTTCTATGCTCTATTGAAATATTTGAAATGCCTGTTCTGACTTCATATTATTACTATACTAGATCAAAGTATTTGTATATTATACGATTTATATATTAGAACGTACGATGTAATACAGGAAACACAATCAATAGCAAATATTCGATAAATTCTTGTAAACATCTATGTAACACATGCAATCACGTATATGAGAACGCGTGGAGGAATTCTGGATGAAATTCTTCGTTCATATTTGCGGAATAGAATGTGTTGTGGAGTAGAATGTGTTCGAAAGGACGGCGATTTATGAAGATTAGATTTTATCGGAATTTAGGATTTTAATGGGATTATTTGCGTTCCGCTGCTCGTTATGTAGTAGAAATTACTGGATTACTATTTCGAAACAAATTGGAGCAGTCAACGAAAAGTAAAGTTTATAAATGTCAAGTGTGAGTTTAATGTTACGCAATATCGGCGCAAAAGGTTTATTTAACTGAATCAACAGTCGTAAATTATAGTTAATTTTAGAAAGATGTTTAAGAAAGTCTAATCTGATTCAATGCTTGGACGACTGGACAATTTCGTCAATGTGTATACCATGATGTTTTAATTATGGTTTGGATCCCAACTGAAATTGTATGTAGCCGAACGACTATTAATAGTCGATGCTGTAAGATTCAACAACAGTGAATGAGGTCGTCTTTTTCCTTCATCGTGAGACGATAGGCTAGCTATCTAGGAATTCCAGCAGCCACATCTTGCAAATCGTATCGACCTGCGTCTACTGGAAGATACGCTAATGGTCGATAATGGAACTACCGCGGCACCGTCAAAATTAAATTATGTCACCCGGCAACTGCTTGTCGCTACGATCCGCAAAACAATATGTGGCGGAAAATACGCATTTTCAAACACTTTCTTTTATTTCAGATCAAAGAGTGTGTCATATTAAACGTGCTCTAATTTATAATATGATAATATATGCAACCAAACAATTCTATAACTCGTTTAAAAAAAAAAAAAATCATGCAATATGTGTAAATTCCTTATATCGAAAGATTTAAATAGTTGTTCAACTATTTACCTTGAAAACATTTTACGTTATACTATCATGAAACGGAAAGATTGTTTCTTTTTAATAAATTTAAAATGCATAAAAATCGTAAGGTTGTCCTTGCATAGAAGTCTAGTTTATATCTACTTCTTTGAAGTCAAAAGATTAGGATCAGCGTCACCATAACTGCATACGAATCATTGAACATTCAACTACAATATGTGACCTTTTGCGTGTCCGTCCTTGATCATCTAATTTAACTTACGTTACATGTCGATATCTATATGATATTATAATACAATGCTAATGACAGGTGAGTTGAAGCGTACCGCTGAAGATAACATCATTCACTATGTGCCTGTCGTAAATAGTTCGCTTGATATTACTTCACATGATATGCAAGTTATTTTTCTGATAGAATTGTACAATGAAGCGACTGAGATAATGATCAAGTGACACAAACAGTTTTACAGCAGGCGTTATGTTCCTTGTGTGCAAAAGAAATTTAAATAAATTATGTATTATAGAATAATTTATATTAATTAAAATTATGTATGGCTTTTAGATTTTTCAGTCAGAATCGTTATGATGTCGCACAAGAGGAGCCGGAAACCCAACGAAGTAGACAAATTCACTTGAATTGGATTCTTCTTTCACTTAGGAAGAAATTCCGAACGCAAAAAAGGAAAATAAATAAAGCACAGGGAGGAAGAGGAGGAATGGGCCCTTGGGCCTTCGGCGTACCTCTCGTGTCAACTTTGGGTCTTCTCCTGAATGGTTACATTCTCCTTGTCGTTTTCGGTCTTGGTAAACAGGTGAATAATAACGCAATATCTATAATATTAGCAATGCTCGTGAAATTTTTCTCTATTCTCTTCTGTTTCTGTTTTCATATCTTTTTTCATTGTATTTTTAACGCGAATCAGGATGGCATTCAGTCAAATGCAACATGTCGTGAATAATTTCGAAGCTGCCCGTGAACGCACTTATTTATTTTAGCAATATTATTGCAATCACTCGTGTCAGAAATACTACAAATTCGGGAGACACGTGTAGACTGCTCTCTTGAATGTAAATTAGTTGAACTTTCCCGGCATTTCGGTCAGAGAGTTCATAATATTAAATCCATTAAAAACATATCTGGACTGCAACTACGAGTTTCAAAAAGAGAAAGAGAAAAAAATAAATTTTTAAAAATATGTACGCACGCATGATACGCTCGATGAAGCTTATTTATTTATCGAGATAAAGATGCGAATTATAACTCTTTTTGTAACAAACGGCAGCGCGGATTTATTTATTTGCTTCTGCCTTACTTTCAAGTTTCTGAAATACCATTGAATACTTTCAAGAGAGAGAGAGAGAGAGAGAGAGAGGAGGGGGAGGGGGGAGGAGAAGGGATGGAATGAAACTTTTAGATGATTGAGACTCTTCAGAATCTTAAATGATAGAGCAAACAGGATGCGCAGTCCGCGTGCATATAACGCGTAAAAAAATTGCGATCGTCATATCAGTCTATTAAAAGTTTAAATTACCAAGTTTCGCCGGGCATTGAAATTTGCGATAACGTGACAGAATTGGCATTTCAAGTTATATCACAATGCCCACAGACGCAGCAACAGCAAACGGCAAACACTTTACTGCTAATCCATTTGGGTGCCGTGGAAGCGGCGGTGTGTCTGATACCGCTGATCTTTGCAACCGGCTTGTGGCCGCTTACTGGTACGTGGTGCGTTCTTTACGGATTTCTACTGGCGCTGTTACATCCGGTTGCCCTTTGGACTGTCACCGGTTTAAACTGCGACAGGTGAATCTTACATATTCTCTTTCTAATATTGTTCGATATCCGGAGAATTGAAGACTTCTGATGAATGAAGATCAGTATCAGTTTCCGGTTTAATTCATTGCTCGCAGAAGTGAGCAACGCGGCTCCTCAATAAATGGTGCATCAAGTGAATGAGATGATATAAAGAGATATCTGTTAATCATTATGTTCAGATCAATCACGTATAAAATCACATTTTATATATGATTCGTATTTAAAATCCTCGCTTTGCGCAATTCAAGAATAATGTATCCCATGTATTTCCGATCAAAATACATATATTATTTAATATGTATAATGATTCGATAGAATTATTCTCGCAATACCACTTACTGGTTAATTACTCGGAGAATTTTTTTACATTGTTCAAACTATAGATAACGTGCACACTTCCAGTTACACTGAAATACCGTTAAATAGAATTTCACACCGATAAAAGGAAGAACGTCATTTTCGCTTGAGTAAATCGACGAAGAATCTGAGAGGTTCTTCTTGTGAAATTTTTCGATAAAAATCGAGTTCAATCTCAATATATGACATCGAGTAATGAACAAGGCCTCGGTTTCATCTGACACAAAAGAGATATGCGATGTAAGATGTCAAATAAAGATTCCACGAGCTCAAATAGTATCATCGTAGCTGTCAGTTGACACGAGATATTCGCCTTGTCATTCCATCTCTATTTGTTGCTGATTCTCTCAGACTTGCATTAACAATTATACAGTTTTTTGAACCGTACGGCAAATCTGGAATGTGTCAACTGGAATAATTTCATTTATTTGATGTAAATATTATATTCGAATAATTTTAAAAGTGATTTCGAAAATCTTATTAAGATTTCGTATTTTTCTTTCTGTACGCGAATCTCTGTGAATTCCATTGCATCATGCGGATCCTTTTAAGAAAATATGGAAGCGCTCGAAAATACGAAAAATTTCTTTTCCATTTTATTCTCTGCAAAAAGTCAAGCTCGACCGTAGCTCAATCGACCATATATTTTATTCAGTAGTTTAAACAGATTTACTACCATCTCGTTTATCACTTTCTGACTCTCCTCCGAATTTTCTCATCATGGAAAGCGTTGCTTTATTGAAAAAAATTTATCAATTTTTTTTCGAAAGCACTGGTTATCCAGCAATGACATCGTGCACATCTTGTATATCACCGAGCATATTATTTAATTTGATTAAGTGACAAGCCAGGATTAACGAGTTCATTCGAAATCGTTAGACGCTCGCTCAAGTGTAAAACGACCATCTCACATTAGCATCTGAATTATATCTTGTTTTTACCAGCCATGCCTCGCAATTATACTCTCTGCAGGTATTACGCGATCGCTGCACCGCTGCACTACGCCGCCTTAGTCTCTCCGCGTCGCGTGGTCGTCGGGCTGGCTGCTTCTTGGACAGGCGCTCTACTCTTGTGTTTGCCACCGTTTTCGGGTCTGGTGCCACCTTACAGGTTTGTATGTATATATATATATATATGTGTGTGTGTGTTACGCCATTAACCATCACACCAATGAACCAGCATTCCGCAGCGTTTACTTGCGCGTTCTATGGCATTGCCTCGCAATTGCTGCATTTCCTCGCATAATAAACGAAATTCGATTTACTTTGTGTTCTATCCTTTCGCCAAAGTAAGTTGTTTTGCGTCACATAAAGACTCTCACTGCGAGATAATTTCCGCGCCAGCTTCTCGCGACACGTGCCCGCAAGAATTCTCATTCACAGAGCGAAGCTTTTACCGGCGGTAAATTAAGTTTAACAAAACCGTAATAATACGTATAAATAATCTGTTTCAAAACAAACACGTCTGTTTTTTCATTTACTTTTAATCACGCGATCATTTCTAAATCAACACTCTTTTTTTATGGTATCCCGTATCGATCAGCTATAATAAAGAATTGGGTTGCTGCGCCCCGGATTTCGGGAACGGCACTTGGGGATCCGCCGCGGCGCTTTACGGCGCTGTTTATGCCATCCTGGGCCTGGGACTGCCGGCCATCCTCGTGACGGTCTGCAATTTACGCGTATTGGGTATAGCGCGATATCATCGACATCGTATCGCCAGCGCGATCTACGAGGTCACCTTGAGCGCCCAGGTGACCATCACCCATCAGAGAAATCCATTTTTCGTGCCAACCGTCACCGCACCCTCCGCCGGCGGACCGCCGCGTTTTCACAGCGCTGCCAGCACGGTTTGTTTAAAATTTTTTTAATTAAAAAATTTTTTTAAAAAAAGCTTTAAAAAATGCAACATTGAACATGAAAAATATAAACAAATATTCTATTAACGTATATCAAAATGTCTTCACAATATTACTCAATTCGGTTAAAATCAAATCTTTAATAATAAACATCTAACCAATTTAGCTTTTGTTAAGTTTCCTGACTTAAGCTAATAAAGCTAATGAAAAGCACCCGTAGTTAAAGACTAATTTGTAATTTAATTTTCTGCCCCGGAGTTAGCAAGTCAAATCGATAGACGCCACGCTGGGAGGCATCGTCGAAGTACATATCAAAACTTTCTCACTCGCAACGTCTCGTCATTATGGACCACCGTTTAATTTCTATTCGAGAACTCGATCCGGCAATTTTCTAACATAATTAGTTAAAGTTTGATATATTAATAAATCGACACACGTTTTCATTGCTATAAAGATAAATAGCTTCGCGCTGTGTTGTGAAACGGTTATTGCCAATCTCAGTTTCGCAAACGACAACTTTTCAGGTGATGCAACTGGTTGGCTCTTTGTATCTGCTCTATTTTCCGTATTGTGGATTTATCCTCTGGGAAGCTTGTGGCGCCGGTAATCAGCACCGTCTTCACGCACACCCTAAGCTGGCTTCTTTAGCCTCGCTCCTCCTCGCGTGTTCACCACCCATCAACGGCCTTCTTTACGGTTTGAAATCGCAGACCCTGCGACGGTCTGTGCAGAATTACTGGCGGAAAAAGGCAACTAAGTCGGAATTACAGCAGGTAATTTGAAATGCGAGAAAAATGAACGCTCGTGAAAGTGCTTGTGCGTCGAGCAAAGCGAAGGATAGTAGTAATTTACAGTTTACGGTTATTATTATTACTCTTATGTCCTATTACATTCCTATACTCGTATATAACAACGTGAGAACAATTGTAAATCTGTTTTAGGAGATACAAGCGAGAACACCGAGCGTCGCGGGATCCAGAAGACCTTCCGGCAGTGGAAACACTTCCTTCTTCCCATTCCCTCCTTTACAGCGAAGACTCAGCGAGGCATTATTAGCTCTTGGCTCGTGCAGAACTGGAGGTAGTTTTGAAAGCAATAATCTGGGATTCCAGCGCGGTAGATTACAACCTGCTGTCTCGTGTAATACTCTCAGAGTGCCGACCACTGAATCAGGTACGTATTTCTTGCGGCTAATATTAGATAAAATCTAGATAATCAGATCAAGATAAAATCTAAATAGTGCCTCTTAGTTCGCAATTAAAACCGGTATTTGAGGCCCTCGAAATTTAACGCGAATAATGTCTCTATAAAAAAGAAAGAAAACGGAATGAATCAAATGAATCTTTGAAAACCCTCTTGATCCTTGATGGATAACACTGATATAAGCGACACTGATATAAGCGTCATCCTTTCATCATGGCGCGTCAAGGTGAACCGAGCAAATTGGTGAGGGTGAGCGCGAGTGCCGCCAGTCTGATGGGTCCCCATTATCGGAGCGATTTTATCGGGGCGGATTTGGATGCGGAATGCTCCATAGCTATGTGCGAGACCCCGAAGAGGAGCCCGAGGATCCTCATAACGCGCGCGTACAGCGAGGAGAGCCAAGACGGAGGCAGCCCCCTTCTGAGAAAATTCCTCAATTCCAATATTAATCCACCGCCGTGCGAAAGTACGTCACATTTGTAGTGTGTGCATCCATCGCATTTGCAATTCTGAAAATAAAATCGCGTCCTTTAAAACTTATCACGTCTCTAGTTCACGTTTCTGACGCGAATTCTCATTTTCTCTTCCATCTAAAATCTCGCGGTTTGGCATATCCTCTTTATAAGCGAAAAGACATTAAGTAAGCTCAACGTGTAACGTCACTCAACGTGTTCACCGTTAGTTTCATATAGAGATTTGCAAATGAATAGATCGTCGAAGTAACTGAGTTACTTCTAACTAGATTAATGTTTGACCTTATTTAAGAGATATCTCATTTATTGCACGTGCACAGAACGTCGATGGCGACACTGCAGCACCGGAAGTGAGAGCAGCACGGGAAGTAGCGATGCGAGCGTATGGACCACCGGCGTGGTTCCAAAGTACGGCAAGGGCAATGCGAAGAATACGGATGGCTGGTCCTCACGTACGCGATACGTGCGCGGCAAGAATTTAGAAGAAGGCGCATTGTCAACTACAATGAGGCCGAACAATAACAGCGAAAGCAGTGATACCACGGATACAACTACAGCCACAACAACAACTACCACGCTGCTTAAATCTCTCGCTGTAGTAAGTGATGAAATTAATTCAAAACGTTAATTCATTCAATACCCTTAATTTTATACAGTTGTGCAATTATTTTAATTATCAATTAAATAATTATCTATCTTAAATAATTATTTAATGATTACCGACATATAATGACAGTTTTAATAGCGATCATAATGAAAAGATCATGAAATAATCATCGCTTTGTATTCTTTAATATATCATTCAATACACAATTCAATTCTAACTTTAAATACAATTAATTCCCCGACTGCAGGAGACTGGCGAACAGAATGAAAGAGAGAAGGAAAGGATGAATGGTAATATGAAGAAAAGAGAGTTTAGCGAGAGTGAAAGCAGTTGGAGCAGTGTTGAGGAAATTGAAACCAAGACAGAGAGAAACGATGAAGACGACAATCCTGACAGATCGAAGGAGGAACATCCGCAAACGAGACCTTCGCGACAAAAGTCGAAAATTAGTAATCGCGATCCCGAAGTTTCCGAGGAGGCTGCGCAACTGAGGCCACTTCTATTTCCCTCCTCTTAAAGTCTATCTCTTAAATGCATTTTCTTTTGAATAATTCGTCGTGCATATTCGTGTGTGCGTGTGTACGTGTGTGTGTGTGTGTGTGTGTGTGTGTGCGTGTGCGTGTGCGTGCGCGCAAATAAAACAGAGTTTTCACTGTGTATTTAAGCGACACTGATACGCATTTATTTCGTGAATTTGCAGAAAATTAGCCGATAAATTGCGATAAAATTATTTTGATAATTTGCATTTAACAAGTGTTATTCGTGTTTGCGATACGAGAACGAAGAGGAAGTATTCGTATAATTTGCCCAAAGTTAATATTTTGTAAATTGAATCTCAATCATCTCTCATATATTCTACTTAACGTTGTAAAAAGTTTAAAAAATATATAGATTTGATTTTTTCAGATCTTTATGCTCGATATTGATATCGATTTATCGTGAAATTATATTTTTGTACTCTCACTCTGCAACATTACGTGACGCAACAATGATGTGAGACCATTCTTTACAACAAAAATCGAAGAACTGATTAATACACCATCGACAAACTCAATTTCAAGAAATTTGTTCGCTCGTTTCGAAGAGTTAATCAACGATCGTTTCCAATCAAATACCGATGAAAGTTTACGTCAGTGATGAATTAACGAAAACTCGTTATCTACGAAAGTTACGGTCCAATTTATCTTTAATTTGTCGAAGCAAGTCATAGAAACTCGAAAGAGCAAAGAACAACGGACGAAAATCGAACACCCGAGAAAGTTCTCTCGACAGAAAGTGTTGTGGAATCAAAGACGCGAATATCGAAGCGTACTCGAATGTTATTGTTACTATTTAAGGAAGGAGAAGATAAATCTCACGTTTGTGTCTTTTATAAATGTCAAATTTCGCTCGGTAATTACAATCGCATATATCGTGACGTGAATTCCAGGTTTTTTTTTTTACGTCAATGCGAAAATTATCAGCAATGTAGATGAAGCTATTTCCTAAATTTAAAACTTTTAGAGTTAAATATTACTCTTAAAAATTAAAAATTAAGCCACTCTTTTTCAAGACTGGCTTAATTTTCATTCTTTGGAGGAATTTTCACTCCAAAGAATTTAAAGAGTACAATTGCTGCTAGCATAAGTAGCCGTTGGAATTGATGCTCCAGAAAACTGCTTAGAGCATACATGTGCAAATCTATGTATATAGATATTTTCGACGTTCTCTCTGGATATTGAACGATGCGTTTGTGGCAACCTTTACAGAAATCTAATTTAATACTAATCAATTTAATACTATTTAATAAAAAAATGATTTATTTCAAATATTAAAAGTATTGAACGTCAGCATTTTTAATATTCAAAATAAGTAATCATTATCGTCCAGTATTAAATTTCTGTAAGGGAAAAACATTTCGATGAGAGATTGTTGAAAAGCATGCAAGAATCGATCCGTATTCACATACGTTTCTTTACAACCGATACTTTCAAACTAGTCTCTCTCATTCCAGACATATATATTTAATTTACACGTATATATGATTCCATCAGTATATATTTAGGGATAATATCAATATATAACAATATATATATTATTTATTACATAAGTTAATGGCTGTAATGAAGAATTAATAAAAACTATACGCTTAATGCGACGTGAATACGGATCATCTTCTTTATCAGTGTTGACTAAATTTATATACTATACATATATTATTACAGCAACATCTTATTATTGTACGCACGAGACTTGGTCGTTTCCATACGTATGTCCATTTCGAATTTGCTAGAATTGTTTGTTTACGAACGGTCGAGCTGCTGATTTAAATTTCAAATAGAATCAGATAGAATCGTGCGCTCGGATAATTACTATTGTCGTTGTCAATGATAAAATTTCAGGAACTTTGTCGGGTGTGAATGTTGTATCGATGTTAATATTATACAAAGAGTTGCGGCATAAACGATGTCTGGGTGTATAAAAAATTAGCAAATAAAAAAAATAATTAAAAACTGAATTTATAATTTTGCAAAATCTCATATAGCCTCCTGTTGCAGAAAGAATGAATTAATGATATAATTCATCTCTCTCTGTTTCTTTTTCGATATACATGTTTAATGTACGGTAAGACTTAAACCAGCTCTGGAATCTCGTTCGATCGAAGTTGATCTTTACACACGTTGATCCTGTTTCCAAAACGTGTTTTGCGTCTTCTTATACTTTTATTCTGTTACCATATCGAAACAAGTATTCACTGATAGAATACATGTGTGTGTAACAAGCGATCAAATTTTGCCTCTCATTTTGCCTCGTTCATTTTTCATGAATAAATCGCATTTATTAATCGGTTTCTCGCGCAGCTTAGCAAAAATTTGCGAATTTCTTGCGCTTGGCGGACTCGTCACAAAATTTCAGTGTTCGTCCGGGAGTGCAAAATAGCCTGTTTAATTCGATTAAACTTAAGTGCCGGTGGGAATTTGCCGAACACGCACTCGCACGCGGCTGAGCGAAAAGCCGAGCGTTAAGCGTGCGCAGAATATTCATATCAAAGTTTTTATACTTTATTTGGAAAAAGATGACAGAGAAAAGTTCTTTATCATACACATTTGAATCGCAGGAGGAATGGAGGTATGTGTTACATATCCATCGACGATTTTCAAAATTTCACACAGATATTCATACACACAAATATCTTCGACAAAGTCAGTTTCATCATTCAAAACTTGATTCACACATAGGACTTTATTTCGTAGCTACAGGCCTGTTGCGTTGATGCAGTCGCTGCGCAGGCTCGTATCGATTTTACTCAGCTGATACATTTGCTGCTGCAATTGCTTTCGCAATTCTGTTCCGTAACATTCTGTTGCGTAATATACGAAAAAAAACGCAACATGTTTTTCTGACATTTCAAATGTAATTATTCGCCTTGTGTGCAGTGTGCAAGTTATCATTATTATTGCTATTTCGTATCTGTGTCGATGATAATTGTTCGATAATTGCCTTCCTGTAAAAAAAATCTGTTTACGCATGCGTTCTTCAACTTGTGTCAAGGGCTGAACTCAATATCTTGTAGTTGAAAAGGTGCTCTGAATTATACAGGATGTAGCCAATATAACATCGATATGGCGTGAATTTTTTCGACACGCGCCGGTCGAGAAGTACACAAAGAAATACGGTCGTAAATGGTGAAAAACGAACGGCATGTCTTCCGAGTGAGTGGATCGATTTTGAATTAATTGTTCGCAGAGTACGGGCGCAACTCCATTTATTGTATTAATAAATGGAGCTTTTCGTAGAGAAAAACCATGAGAACTTCCTCGCCCTCCTCCAGCACGAGTTCCGTGTACACCAGCGCCGACGATGCACGTCGGTGCACCGGCTATGAGAGGAGCCAGTTCCTTGACTTGGAGGATGTCGGAACTACCTGGCTCCTCGGTTCGCATTCTTCGCACGATAGATCCAAACGAATACTCGAGAGATTTAAAATAGATAAGTGAGTGACACAATATCCATTACCATGAGCACAAAGTTCTTCTAGATATTTTTGTATTTTGTTTGCCAGTTGAGCATTATATATACTTTCCTTTCTTAGAGCTTAGATATTACATTTCAATTTCATCTGGGAAAGTACTTCAATTTTAATTAGAATGCAGAAAAGCGAAAGTAATTTCCATGAATTATCTCTAAAAGTTCTTACAATTAAATCACCAGTGGTAGAAAGTGACCTCTATCATCGGTCATTTTTATCTGTCACGTTATCTCGCAGCTGCACTTTATTGGTCTTTATATGCACTTATACAATAAAAAGTGTAGAGAGCTGCTCAGCTCTCAATAGGAGGTGTGTGTTAGAAAGATTCTTATGTCCAGCATTATAAAGTAGCTTTAATTCATCAGCGTTCGTTAAAATTGACACAACTGGCAGGCAGTAAGGAGTCCTTTATATAAAAAGAAATTTCATTATATTTTTAAAAATATTTTATTATTTATGTATATGTATATATATATATATATATATATATATATATATATATATATATATATATATATATATATATATATATAATANANANANATANANAATATATATATTATATATATATATATATATA
>NW_012130141.1:564449-578361 GCF_000143395.1 Atta cephalotes
TAGAATATATTTATATTAAAATTAGATTCAAATCAAACAAATGAAACAAATATGAATTAATAATTTGCTATTATGTAATGATAATTTGCAAACGCTATCATTAATAATGAAAAACTCGCATTCATTAGAATAATGATTCGTTGATGATATCGGCAATTTGCTTGATTTTATGATTCAACGTAAAATATGAATATAAAACTATAAAAACAATACATATAAAAAAACAGCAGAGAAAAACTCGTAAATCAAAATTTAATATTCTTTAAAATTTTTAATACCTTTAAAATTTTAAAAACTTTTAATACTTTCAATTACACGTTCTTTATTTCTTAAATAGAGAAATAAACATTAATTATAGAGATAAACAGGATAATTCAATTGTTCAAATTCTAAATAATAAACAATTCTATATTTCTTATCAAAAATGATTTAATGCCAAAAATCCAGCTTGAAAATAATAACAATGCCTTCCAACAAGTAACTCAGTACAACACAGACATCATCTTATTCTTATTTAACATTGGCGAACAATAAGGATGTAATGATGCATCTCTTGTTGAAATGCACAAATGCATTCAATGATTCAACAGTTTTAATAATGATATGATACTTTGTGGGAATAGAATAACAAGTTATTATATAGTATTAAAATGATGTAAAAATAACTCTAAAATGATCGTTAAAAATCATTTTTCAATAATTTCCGATTCATTTTAATATCATTTTGACGTTATCGTGACTTATTCTATCTTTGGGTATATTCTATCTTTGTTATAGATTGTTACTTCATTAAAAATAATAGTAATCTAAATAATATTAAAATTATACCGATTGACGTTTTAATGCGTCACTAAGTGATAAATAAAAACTAATTTGTAAATATGAACTTAAAGTTTACATTTTTATTAAACACTGCATCAGATAATGTATTAAACTTTGACATATTTTTTTAGAAAAAAAAAAAAATACTTTCCAATAATAATAGTAATGACACATTATTATATTTTAAAGATATTCTTCATATAAAATATAACAAAAAATAGCGAATAATATAAATAATAGAAAAAAGTAATAGATAAAATTTTATTCGGACAGAATAAAAATCTGAGTGTGTGCGTTGGCATATAAAATAACACACACAAGCTAAATCAACAATAAAAATCTTAGAAAATTTTAAAAGATGTTAAAAATAATTTAAACGAAATGCAGTAAACTATTTTATCAATCGAACAATACGTTCATTATTTTCCTCCTACCTTAACTTTCCTCAATCTTCAATGTGTCAGCTATATAAAACGAATAAAATATCGTTTGCTTTGTTGACGAATCTTTAGATCAAATCCATCTAATTGCTAATTTATTATAATTTCAAGGAAAAAACGTTTTCGAATGTGTCAAATACGAACTCACACACGATATACTGCATTTAATTGTTAGACAGAGTTAAATAATTGTTACTGTTTCTATAAAAAATAAAACGTTCTAATATAACGATCTGCTCGCAGTCACATTCGTTGACTGTAGTTGACTGTGGTTACTCTGATCAGCAATCTCTATATATAATACTTCTAACACTTATGCTGGATTCATACATTGCGTACAGCAATATATGTCATTATGGATAGTATAAAGCATGATATCGCACAAAAATAATAACTCTCAGAGATTATATTTGCTTATACAGAATTCGAATAATATGTAAAAGTGGACACGACGTGATTCCTTATGAAAAAATAAAAAAATAGAATGGGTGGAGCGAAGCATTTTAAAAACGTCCTTTGCACCATTTCGTCGAAATTGTGACCGTATTCATAGGCGAATGTTTATCGAAAACAATGTTTTGGCAGATTGACAATAATCCTCGAATTAGTGCAGACATCTGTTTTATCAATATAACATTCATTGTTTATAAATATACGCGTTAAGCTAGTCACACACACTTTCTGTAACAGTAAGGGATTCCGCACAATAAAAGAATCAGGGAACAGAGAACAAAGAATAAGATTTCGACCTATCAGAAACTGTATTCCACAATACATGATTTCTGATACGTTGAAATTCTTATTCTCTGTTCCCTGTTCTCTGTTCCCTGTTCCTTTTATTGTACGGAGCCTCTAATAGTAAGTACTGTTAGTACGGAAAGTGTGTGTGACTAGCTTTATCGCTCGACGAATCGTAGCTTAGTCGCAATATACATTTCTTTTCTGAAACAATGCGAAAATTATCTTTTTAATTATTTTTAATGTTTTCACATTACTATTATTATTTCTATTATATTAAAAAGTAATTTTACAAAAGAAAAAAGGATATACATGTATGGACATATATAATTATAATGTTTATGAATATTTATTTATGCGTATTTACGTATGTTTATACATATTTATACATATTCATGCATGAAAAATTTGTTATCGAACGATACAAAGTTCTAAGCAATTAATATTATGTATTAATATTGAAAAATGTATATACGTTTCAATAATATAAAATTCGCAAATAATATAAATCTCGGTGTGCACGTATATAAATAATGAACATATTAATCATTTTTTACCTTATATCTTAACATTAAAGGTGAAAATTATAAAAATAAATTAACATAAATCTGTATTAATTTATATTTTAACAAATTACATATTAGATATGGGAAAAAGTTCATGGCGTTTTTCCCGTTGATGGCATTAAAAAAACGCCACTTTTTCCCACCTAATATACTGATTACTATTTTATTTGCTTGCAAAAAATGCGAAAAAAAGTTAATCTAGTGCGTAGTAGCATAGTCAGTATTGCTGAGCAATCAGTTAATATTAACAAAAAAAAACTCATAAAGAAAAATTAGTCATATGTTATAATAATATTTAATATTTACTGAATTCTTAAAATACACGGTCTCTACAATAATAGCTGAACATATACTGCATATATATATAGTGAAAAAAAGCAATATAAGGAAAATGCAACGATAAAACCAATGCACACAAAAAGCTATTTTTGAGATTTGATAACTTGTGAAAAATAAGATTGTTAAAAATCATTATTACGAACAATAACATCGTGTTTATAAAAGTGATCACTTTGATCATGAGATACGTTTCGATAATGTTTTTATCAATATATTATTGCTCTTTTTCAGATCACGATTTCGCGTACATCATGTGATCATAATTGGCGCTATCGTAGCTGCACTGATAATTGCCATAATCATTGGCCTAAGTGCGTACGCACGTAACAGTACATCCGATTCACAAGATAATGAGTTTTTGGTGCCGCCCGATCCAGAAAGCTTCCAGCCACCGTCGTGGAGTAAGTTAAGAACTTTCAAACGCGGTGCCGTTTGCGCGGACGGAGCACCATGCGCTGTTATTGGCAAGTGTGTATACCAAAGATGTGAATTGTTTAATTCGCAAGAATAATCAATAAACTCGATAAATACGCTTAATTTTTCTTTTTCAGGTCAATTCTAGAACGGAACGGATCGGCAGTGGATGCTGCGCTAGCAGCGCTAATATGCAACGGACTCGTGAACATGCAGAGTCTAGGTCTCGGTGGTGGATTTTTGATGACTATTTATCAAAGATCTACACGCCAAACTTTCGTTCTCAATGCAAGGGACCGCGCACCTTTGGCAGCGAATTTTACAATGTACGCTGGCAAACCCGCAAATGCATCTAGATTCGGTAAATTTTGAAAAATTTTTCGATAAACAACTAATCGTATGAAAAAATATTTAATACTGCCGGATTTTAATTGACAGGTGCACTGGCAGTCGCCGTACCCGGTGAACTGGCTGGTTATTGGGAAGCTCATCAACAATTCGGTAAATTGCCATGGGCGGATTTATTCAAACCGAGCATCAACCTCTGTGAAAAGGGCTATGTTCTAACATTAGTACAGTATGACGGACTTTTATATAATAAGAAAAGCATTTATAATGATCCAACTTTGAGGTATAAACTTACTAAATGTGTAGATACAAACCATAATGAATGCTGAAATATTTATGGCAGTATATATGAAATGTATCCTTTTTTTAATCTTTTAGAGAACTGTTTGTCGATCCTACAACTAACGAGTTTCGTAAACCAGGCTCTGTAATTAAACCCCACATGCTTTGCGAAACGCTACGGACTGTTGCTAAGAAAAACGCAACCGAATTTTATAACGGTACGATTGGACAACTTCTCGTAGACGATTTACAAGAACAAGGAGGAATAATAACGATGAAAGATCTTAATGAGTACAGGTAATAACATTCAGGAATTTCTTTTTTTTCTAAGTACAGATAATTCTCTAAGTACAGATAAACGCCGCATCACAAAGAGAGCTCTTGAGTATATATTCTTCTTACTTTTGCCTAGAGTTTCATGGAATCAACCGATACAATCAAATTTTTCGAACGGGTTGGAACTCTTGACTACAGGATTGCCTGGTAGCGGAGCTCTTCTCTCGTTTATTCTCAATGTCTTCGATGATTACGACTTCACGCCAACCAACATAGCTGACTTTAACGCAACAATTCTCACATATCATAGAATGATAGAGACTTTCAAGTATGCGTTCGCGTTAAGGACGAAGCTGGGTGACGGAACTTTCATCGATATGACCGAAGTAAACATATCATTCGATCCTTTTTCTTCTGAATCTTATTGAGTTTGTTATCAATTAATAATTGCATGCTATTTTAATTCTTTTAAAGATAATCAGAAACCTGACATCGAAGAGCTTCGCGCGCTCGATACGAGAGAAAATAGATGATACAAGAACGTGGCAGGATCCACAACATTATGGTTCTCCTGTCTATGCTAATGTCGAAGACCATGGTACCGCGCACGTGTCTGTGCTGACGCAGAATGGTGATGCAGTATCGGTTACCAGCACTATCAATTTTTAGTAAGTCTCCTAGGCCGGATATTTATTAATCGATTTTTATATTTGAGACTGTCTTAAAATATCATAAGTCAATCAGGAGGCTATATTATCATTTTAAAACATTACTTAAAACAATCTTAAAATAAGAATGAATTATAAATACCATCTATAAAATCGCATTGTTTACGGATCGTAAAAATAATCCTTTATGTCTTTTTTTAACGATTTTGTAGTTTCGGAAGCGGAATAGTCAGCAAAAGAACCGGCATTTTGTTAAATAACGGCATGGATGACTTCAGCATTCCGTCACAGTTCAATTACTTCGGTGTGCCGCCAAGCCCCAACAATTATATCGCGCCCAAAAAACAGCCATTGTCCTCAATGATACCATCTGTTCTGGTCGATCGGAATGGCGACATCAAAATGGTCATGGGTGCTGCTGGTGGTACGAAAATTACAACGGCAATATCGCAAGTCAGTAACACCTTGAATATTTAACAGCTTGCGCAATTCGAATTTCTATGTAATCCAATTTGAATCTCTATTTAGCGTCACCAGTATCAACAAATCAATAGACGATTTTCACGAATAAAATCTGTATGCTTTTAGGTGACAGCAAAAATACTTTGGATGGGGCGAACGGTCAAGGAGGCGGTGGATTCGGCGAGGGTACATCACCAGCTATTTCCGCCCAAGGTATCTTACGAATATGGGATTCCTAAACAAGTGGTCGATGGTCTGAAACGTTTAGGACACGTCACGGAACGCTACAAACTTCGCGGCAGCATAGCTTGTGTCGTACTGTATGAAAATTCCACAATTTTCGCGAACGCTGATTATCGCAAAGGTGGCGATGTGTATGGAATCAATTGATTCGCATGCATGAGTCACCTTCCGGTGATCCAGCCATCATTTTGTAGCACAAATCTTCTGCGAAAGATAAGAGACTTTGTTCAATGCCGAACAAAATCTCATGACTATAACACGGATGTATGCGATCAATCTTGTTATTGTTATTGGCGAAATATTCGTGTTTGAAAGATCGATGTGTCAGTATTACGGTTCAATATAAAACTTTTACACTTTCTCGCTCATTGGTCGCATCTTGTTCTTATCGCTTCCTCTTTCCATAATATCTATATTATCGTGAATTTATCTTTCCTTTAATTTTCGTAATATTGATGTACACAAACCTGGCAATGTAGAACACGAAAATCAAGGAATTTTTTTTTTTCACAATTAATACATGTTTGTATGATTCAAATTCTCAGCACAGTTGTATGACGCTCCATGAACGTGATGTTTATTGAAAATCTCTAGCCTTGCTGCGCTATTTATAGGCGTAAAGCCTTGATGTCGATATCACTGCGATTATTTTCTGTTTTAAACTATTTTGGATCACGTACCAATATTCCACTTAGACCCATTTTCATAGTATATGGTTACCTAAAGATTAAAAAAGATTAAAGGTTATCAACAGATTCATTAATGAAATTTATTCACGAATTTCTTGATTATCTTTAATCTTTAGGTAACCATATATTGTGAAATCTGTAAAATTCTCTAATAATCGTTCTATAATATTTTTTAAAAATAATCTTGTTAATCAATAAAATCAAATTTTAATAATTGACGTAAAGTGATACACTATTTTGATGATAGCACTTTTCTAGAGGGAAATTATTTTTCGTATTTTATTTTCGTATATCACTGCTTGATATGTTTCTCTCTTTCTAATCTTCTTGCTTTAGAGTTTTTTGCAGCGTCAAGCAGCGACGCTTGGAAAGTGTAAATATAAGGCATTGTATTAGCATTCTCCTTCTACAGTTCGATAAAACCTGTTTCGTCTGAAGTCGCCTGGGAGGATTCTCTCGATTAGTTAAGAGCAGATCGGGAGGAGGGGGGGGGAGCCTTAATGCCAGCCATCAGGATCAAATCGATTAACGGTACTACGTATCCAATTTCCTTTCGTCTGGTTGTCGTCAAATTCGTTCTTCGAATTCGATCGACGATTTCCTTTATACGGCATTTTTATAAAATGAGAAGGAGAAAGAAGAAGAAGCTGCATGGCCGAACTTTGTCATCTGCTGACTTAGCGGAGATAGTACATTCTACAAGCTATAATTAAATGTCGGCAAAAGAAGTGCATGAAAACGAGCACGTATTTCGTGCTTATGATCGAAATAATTCATCGTTCGTATCACAATGTTTCGGCCTTGAAAATAAAATGCGCCATGAAAGAAAGAAGAAACTGAGGTTTGAAATACAAACGATTCGCAGACGCGATATTTAATTATAAATTATAACATCAACGCGACGTTATAATATGAGAACATCAAATAAAAAATTAAATAAATATTTGAATATAAAACATCTGTTTGTAACATTAATTAACATCGGTGAACTACTTAAATAAATATTATTTCGTCGCTGATGTAAAATATAGATTTTGCAAACATATCAGATTTTCCCGTAAATGATAAGTGTTGAATATCATAAAGAATTTATTGTTTATCAATTTTACTACCTTTACGAGGTTTAATCGATTATTCAATGTAATGCTTATTCAAACAGAACACAAGTCGTCAAGTATGATGTCAAAGTGATTCCAAAATGATTACTATGGCCGGTATTCATACTCGATTATTACATTTAAGATCATCTTAAGTACAGTCTTGAACCAATCAGAAAGCCGCATTAGCATCTTAAGATATTACTTAAAATATAAATATCGACTATGAATATTGGTCTAAAAGTCATTTTTCAGTCACCTCATTTTGTTGTCATGTTATCATCAATTGTTGTTCTGTTTATATAATGTCAAGGAGGAAAACTTAGATTATTGCTAAATAAAATTCATATGTAAAATTATATAGCTTATAGGAGAGCTCGTCACGAACAAGGCGTGTAATTAAAAAATACAGATTAATTTAATCGAGAGATTTCGTCGGTGAGAGACGCGTCTTTTACGCTTCAATAACTTCGCCTTGTACATTGACATCGTACGACGTAGAAACAAGCTCGATTGATTGCGCATGTGTTAATGCGTGATATCAGCTTTCCTCAGCGGCACCACGCGATGATATCCATATTCGCTCAGTGAATGTAACAACAAAATATTTCTCAAGTTGTTTATGTCCCCATTACGAGCGTCTCGCCACACCTCCACAAGATTGTAAGTCACATCTACTCAGTTTGCAAACGATTAGAATGTGACCTAATACGCGCTTTTCCTATCAACATATAAACATTGATTCTTAAGTATAGCTAATCCGTTTCCACCCGTTTATTTTTATTCCATTCTTTTCGGTTCTTTTTATTTTTACAAATGTTTTCAATTTGATGCAGAGAGTAATATCATAACTGCGCGATTTCTCAATGTTTTCTCAAATACTTAACAAGATAAGAAATATATCGTTTTGTATAAAAGAGCTACCTTCAGAAATCTGCACTTGGCTAAAAGCAGCACTGTTACATGGCATCAGAGCGCTGGAAATACACGCTCTATAGAACTCGCAGAAGGCAATGCACTTGGACGTCGGGTGAGCTTACGTGTTGGAATTTTCTAGGTCGTCTGGAACATATAGATTAGCCACGTAAGTAATAACTATTGAAAGCAACGGGAGTGAAGACCTCGTGTATGAAAAGAACCATCATCGTGAGAAATCGTTCACAATAATTAAATTATATTCTGCTTATTTTCAAATACGCGATTACGTTTCTGACAACAATGTGTTATTCAACAACTTCTCAAAAATTAATTTACTACATCTACAGATTTTCAACTTGTATTGTTATGATATAGATAACAGTGTCTGTAGAAGTTATCTGCATTTATCTATTTATATTTTATATTGATATGTCAGTATAATGAAATATGAAACAATTGATTGAGGATTCAACAAAAATCCGAGTGTTTTAATTGATTATTTTATGATCGCATACAATGAAATATTTTTAAAATATGTATTTCTAATTATACAATATTAATAATTTTATGTTATTCCAGATAGCAAAGTGCCTTGTTAATATGTTACTTGCAAATATATATGTATTGCTATCAAAATTATAGCAACTGAATTCATATTTGTTAGCAAATTAATGTCTTTACGATATGACAACTTTAGGCAGTAATTTGGCAACAATTTGCTGACAACTTCAAAATCTTCTTCATCAAAATTCGTACTGTTGCCGTTTATATCATAATAATAATCTATAGGATCACATAATGCTATCATATTGTCGACAACACGAAATTTGATGCTGCTATCTCTCCATTGACTGCTAACAATACATTGTTGCTTGTGTATTGCTAAGCTGTTAATATACTCAAAATCGTTGAAGAAAAATATATGGCAAATTGCATCCTAAGTAATCATAAATTCGCATTATTTTGCTGACATGTTTGATTGTCTGAGACAATATTCTACAATATAAATATTCTGATCAAGTCGCTTAAAATTATATAAATATATACAATACTTTTAAATATATAATTCATTGTCCTTTATCTTTTTTTCATTGAACAATAAAATATTAATGATTTCAAATTAATAAAATGGTTAATAGGATATTACAATTGATAAATTAATCAACAATTAACAATTAAAGCTTGGTTAAAATCGCTCTAAAGTTTCTGAAAAATTACGTATGTAAGTGTATTTATTGCTAATAGATCTATATAGGCTTCAACACACAGGATCAGCTCTGCACAACAATACAGCGCGTACCTTTACAATGTTGCCAGGTGGTTCTATCTGCCCAATTATTTTCGTCCTTGAAAACATTCAACGCTACGCTTGGGGAAATATCTGAATGCATCATACGATGTATAAACTATTATACTGTAATGTTTTGACGAGCGTCCTATACATAATATTTGTCGTAACGTTGCACTATTGTGCAATTTTGTTCGCTTCTTAATTAATTTGTTTCTCTTTCCGCAACTGATACAAATAATCGAAATCCACGGGAGTTATAAAATTTTGCGAAAAAATCAGATCGAAATGGAACTTCTCGATATGTTATCGACGGGATCTACGCCGCAAAAGGTTATCGTCTCGATGTATAGGTACTACGCAGTTGTATAAACAGAAGACATTTCCTTTTACTTTTTTTTCCTATGCGGAATTAACAAAGGAAAACATGATACATTAGATTCGTGTTGAATTGTCGTCTGGTCACGTCTGGTTGAGAGAGTATTGCATCGCCATTGGCCGGCAAAGAAACCGGGCCTTGTTGCGCCGGCACGGCTTCGGCTTCGAACGAAACACGCATGAGCGGCCCGCGGAACCGGGTCGCCGTATATAAACGCGGGTCGGCGAACGCCGCGCGACCAGTAGCGAATCGATCTCCCCGGTCGAGTCATTCCAGTCGAGCGATACTTTACGTATTTACGTCGCGCCCGCGACTTTCTTTCCGCAACCGTCCCCGAGTATATCGAATCTCGTGAACTATGTCCGAGGCATACGTCGACGAGTACGAGCACTTCAACTACGACTACGACAAGCACATCTTCACCTCGCACGGCGGTAAGCAGAGGAGCAAACGCGAGGCTGTCGCGCACACGAATCACTTCGACCCGAGCGGCCATTCCAGAAAGCTTCTCACCAAGCTGATGAACACCGAGCACAACAAACGGCAGACGACGAGCAAGAGCAAGGCATAAAAGGTTAGATCACCGAGTCGATTTTATTTCAATGCTCGTGCTCGATCGTCGACACGATCCGATGTAATATTTAATCAATCGCTTTTGTTCTCTCGTGAAAGTGACGTCATTTACCTTCATCCTTTACCTCACAGCAAGATTCGAGCATATTCGTTCACGTCAGTCCATCGCTCCGTAAAGACTGTCTAATACTAGGTACTTTCCATTCCATTTGATGATACTAGTTCTATTGACGTTACTAGTTCTATTTACGTTCTATTGGCTATCTTTGTTGAAGTTGAAAGTTAATAGAACGACATTATGAAATTAGCTGAATGTTATTTATTGTCAACCTTGAAGTTGGATATTTCAAACGCGTAGTATCTCAATCGTATTCATGGCAGCTTTCAGAACGATACAAAAAATTACAAATGATTTATAATTTTTCCTGATTAATTTCGCTAAATTAAAGTCTGCAAAGACTTTGTAGACACGATTCTTAATCGTTCTTCCATATTTTATCAGTTTTTATATTTTATTGTATTTTTGTCATATGGAGAGATGGATAACAATAAAAAAATCAGAAATGATCGCGCACATCTTTATTTTTCACTACGTTCGATGATTCAGCTTTCAAATAGCTTCGCTAGTCGAATCAGATATCCCAAACATTTCCATTGCGAATTATCGCGAAATGTAAGCGTACACCGCCCGCGCCGTATTGCGTCTTATTTCGTTATCGGTGCAGACTATCTTTGTGCGCGATGACTCACACGACGCTACAATCCATACGCGCGTGTTTATTTATCTTTCTCCTGGTTGCGTAACGCGCAGAATACATATTTCCATTTCGCGATATTCCGTGACAATATTCTTTGAAAATGTCCAAACGACGCTATTGTCTCCTCATTCTCATCGATTCAATTTTTGTTTCAGATTACGGACGTTCCTATTCTCGCGGCCGGCGTCTTCAAGGATCTCATCTCACAGGGTTTTCCCACCTAAGGCGACCGGAATAAAAATATATATATTCTTTTGTTTTTACTATCGAGAATGCATTTAGTCGTAGATTCTTACTCAACGTAAGATCGGCACGATAGTTCGTACCTCATCGTTATCTTTTATTATGTCAAAAACACGGCAATCACGTTATTTGTGAGAGTACAAAATAACGTATGTCGCACTTCGCTGCTTTGCGTGAATCTGGAATTCGCATGACATTCTTTTTTTTTCTTGACTAGGATAATGTGGTGATACTATATTAATTTTTGCATGTGCTATTGTTAAATTCGTCGATAAGTTATAATCGATTGAATTTCTATTGTACGATTATGAAAAATAAAATTTATGTTCTAATAACAATAAGTGAATTAAAGTCGTTAATTCAAGTTTTTTGTTATAAACAATTATGATGTGATGATGTCTTTTGTTATATATGCGTGCGTTTTATTTGCATACATTATAATAATGAATAATCGTTGTTAAAAGGAACAGAGAAAAATTTTGCTATCGGCTCCTTATATCTCTAGTGATACATTACGTCATTAATACATTATGACATTAATACATTACGATATTAATACATTATGACATATTCCAAAAAAACATGTGTAAAGAAAGCTAAATAATCGAATTCGAAAATTCATTATATTGATGTTCAATTAATATCAGATTGCTCGCATATTGTGATCGATGATGTATATTATTATTATTGATTCAGAATTGATATATTCTTCAATTAGTTCTTCGCACGAGAAAATTATCTAGTATTGACATATAAATATTATGGTACGATTACATAAAAAGAACTGTGAAATAAAGATAATTTCTAATTGATGAGCGTGTACTTTTGCAAATGCGTACTCTGGTACCTACATTTTTTCTTTATCTTTTATCCTTTTTATTGGCTTGGTTTAATCCTGTTCGTAAACTATATGTATGTATAGTGAGTGCAAAAAGTATTCGTACAAAAAAATTTTTTATAAAAAAAGTCTTATTTGTAGAAAACATTAATTAGCATTTTTATACAATGAATACATTCTGTTCTTCTAATATAAACAAACAAACTTCGCATGTGTTCTGCTTTTAGAAATTAAATTTCTCGTCTTTACGAATAATTTTTCAAATGATATATTTTTTATAATTAATATATGTACATCTTTATGTATATATAATTTTAAGAAACACAGTCTATTTTATTCTTTATGAATAAATTGTTAATTACCTAACAAGAAATGATCATCAATTAAACATTGAATTGACATCAAATTGGTTGAAATCGTATCGATATCGATTCGATGACTCATTTCTCTGAATAATATTTACTTATTAAAAATAAAGTTTTTTAAAAAATATTTTCTCTGTACGAATACTTTTGCACTCATTGTATATCTATTTCTGTCTTTTTTTGATACACGTAATATTGGATACTGAATTCAAACAGTTTTGTTTTTGTCATTTACATATTGATAATATTTTTTTATAATCCATTCGTAAATAAGATTTATTAGCCATATGTAAATAAGATTATAACAAAAGAAAAGAATTTCTCTGCGTCAGCGAAGGAAATTCTGAAATCAACATCGACAGATAGTTCCGAATTACTTTTTTTGCTGTATATCGAGCAAAAAAGAGTGAATAAAACAGCTTCGAATAAATAATATATTATAATATTTATATCATTACAAAAAATACAATACTACATAATGTACGAATATAATTTCGAAGGAATATTAAATAACTCAACAATATTAAATTTTACGGAGGGAGGAGAGAAATATGAGATGCATAAGTATGACATGAAATGTAAAGAATTTATAGTTATCAATAGAAATGATGAACCTATCTATATTGCATAATGAATCTTATAAATTTATGATTTATAATGTGTTATAAGTTATATATTGTATAAACGTATAGTACAACGGAGATAAATATATATGAGGATATATTATCTCTGTTATGCTATATGTATATTTGCATAATTTTTAATTTATAACATGTAACGTATTATAAAATATAAATCATAAATTGATACAATTAGATATATAAAGAGCAGTGTAAATGTAACGAAGATATAATTTATGCATTTCTGTAGGAATATATAATTTTAAATACAATAGCAAAAATACGTAATAAATTTCAACACATTATTTTATTACATGTTATTGCCAATATCTTTTCTTATTTCAAACGCGCGCGCGTTGAGCGTTATCGACTCAAAGTCGGCAAGTCAAACCGCTACTACTGACTCAATGAATTAATGCATCTCAGTATATACACAGTATACTTATAAATGCAATAATAAATGTGTGTGTGTGCGTGTGTGTGCGTGTGTGCGCGTGTGTGTGTGTGTGTGTGTGTGTGTGTGTGTGTGTGTGTGTGTGTGTGTGT
>NW_012130141.1:580598-586056 GCF_000143395.1 Atta cephalotes
TTATTATATATATATATATATATATATATATATATATATACATATTGATATAAATTGAATATGAATTAATTTCAGAAATGATAATTGCGTGCCAATAAACTTATTGCGAAAAATATTGCCTCGGATAATGCCGAGATTTATTACAGTTTTTTAAGATTAATTTGAGAAATTTGGGAGGATTATTAATATTTCAGATTGATTGCATTGAAAGTCCGACAAATCGGCATGATATCGCAATCTAATCAAATTATCATTTCTGAAATTAATTCATTTATATGATAATAGTTCAATATCTTAACAGATTATATAACAAACTATATGAAAATATATAATAGTTCAACATCTTCAGACCGTAGTGGCGCTTCATATTTAAAGTATATTTAAAATAATGTTTGTAATATAAACTAAGTTTTGTTTTCAATCTTATTATAATATTTTAAATCAGAATTCACTTAAGTTTTAGCAATTTGCAAGTGACTTAATTTTAACTGATACTTAAACTAATTTCGATTTAGGATGTACAATTGATTTTCTGAGGACTCTAAAGAGAGTTGAAACGTTCAAAATTTCTCTTAATAAAAAAGATATCATACATCAAACGGAATAAAGTTAATAATTTGTGCAATCCCTTCCGCGCTAACTCTTGTTTAGTCTTGAATTTCTTTTTTTTTTTAAATTTGAGAGTTCTTTCAAATTATATTATTTCTTATATATATTTTATTATTAAACTCCATCTTATGAAAAGAATTCAGACATTCATTGATTCTTGGTTGCTAACTTTGATTTCTGAATGTGTTTTTAAAAATAAATTCAAATTGTTTTAAATATATTCTCTGTTCAACATATATATATATATATATTCAATGTTATTGTCTTTCAGTCTTCTAATATGTAAGATGTTCTGGAGATCTTCCATGACAACAATTAATAACAGACATCTAAGATTAATTTCAGATAAAAATTGCAATCAATAAATAAATTTAAATCGTTATCAATATCTTCTTAGCTCAATATTCGAAATTAATAATCTTGCACTCCTGATCACTTAATAATTATTAATTGTCATGACAAATTAAAAATAATTTTGTACATAAAAATCTTGTTTTTTAAAAGAGACAGTACATGAAATAAAACTGTATATATAGTAACAAACCATACAAGATTTATATATCTTATCTCGCTTAATAACAAAAATAACATTACGTAATGAAAAACTATATTGCACTCGAGTAAAAGTTCGTTTTTTATTCAAAATATATCAGAATTATTTTAATATTAAATCCTTAACCACATTTTCATTTTGAGAGTAAAAAAATTTTTTTATTCTATTTTTATATGTTAGATTCTACTCATTCGGTAGATCAAAATTTAAATCTTTTTAAATAATAAATAATAAATAATAAATAAAATAAAATAATAAATAAATAAATTATTTCTGTCGCTAAATTGAATTTCTAAATTACAGCTGTTAAACAGTCCAGCTAAAATAAACAAGTAATGAGATGATAATACACACAAATATCATTACATGTTATCAGAGTTGAGATAAATATTTTCTGCTTTAAAGAAGATTATAGATACATGCGTATCAGCGTATATGTGTATGCGTAAAATATTTGTAGCTATAACAAACAACTCAGAATTCAGTTAACAGCGGACTGACTAAAGAGAAACTGGAAACCATGCTACTGAAGCTACTGATCGCTGTACTTTGCTTCGGCTTCGCTGTTCACACAAATGCAAATGTGTCTGCTCCAAGAGTCAAAACACCTTTGGGAGGATTAAAAGGCTATTACAAGGTCTCACAAAATGGTAGAAAATACGAGGCATATGAAGGAATCCCTTATGCATTACCACCTATTGGGAAATTACGATTTAAGGTACAAATTAATTATATAATGAATATCTTTAAAACTACATTTCTTAAAACAACAATTCTTACGAAAGAAAACGGAAGTAGATTTTCACAATAAATACCAATAACACTGTTCGTCAAAATTTGATCTTTTTTTCCTATGGCGACGCCACAACTCACATTTTTTAATAAATTCAAGATCGCTGAATCCAAATCCAAGTCAGCGAAAGATGCCCATCACATCAAGTTTTCGAGATAAATCGAGTAATATGGGTTAAAAACTTAGAAATTCAAAATAGAAATTCAAAATAACGGATTCAAAATGATGGATTAAAATGTGAAAAATTCGATCCGTATTAGATCCGTCATTTTGAATTTCTATATATTTTAAGTTTTTCAAATTCGGTATCAGTGACCTCTAAAAAATCTAAGATGCTTTTTTGATACAAATCTATCTTACCAGGTCCAATTCGCTAATTTGGATCCACTATTTCAGAAAACGTTCATAACTCAATAAAAAAAATCGCACAGTACAAAATAAAAATTCGTTTTAAAAGTGAAGATTTGCTCTTTAGAATGGCGTTAATGAAATTGAAAAATAAAATTTCGTTTGGCCATAAAAAATGGTAAATATGGCAAAAAAAATGTTGTTTTTTTGTTCATTATTCGATTTTTCTAAAAACTCTGACGTGATGGGCATCTTTCGCTGGCGAATTTGGATTTAGCGATCTTTAAATCTATTAAAGATCGTTTTCATCAAATTAACTTTAATCTCGGTTCAACTTACTCTTCGTCTTTTTCTAGTTCTGAAGATTAAAAAAAGAGGAACTGAACATAAGAAATGTTGGTTCTACTCGCCGCAATTTTTTTGTTGGACTGTGTATAATTTTTAACACAGAAATAAAATTTTCTAGCATAAAAATATTAACAAAAAATGTTTTAATTAAAAAAAGTTTTAATTACTTAATTTTCCCTATGCAGCCTCCTCGACCAATACCGGCATGGATCGGTGAATTATCGGCTACAAAATTCAGTTCCGCGTGTATTCAATACGATCATATACCAGAACATCCTCCGGAGAAGGTTGTGGGTGCCGAAGATTGCTTATATTTAAACGTTTATGTGCCAGTACGGGAAAGAAAAGGAAATAAACTCCCATTGCCAGTATTATTTTGGATCCATGGCGGGGCGTTCCAATTTGGTAGCGGCATGTTCTATAGCGCCAAATATTTAATGGATTCCGATGTTATACTTGTCACTATTAATTATCGATTGGGACCAATGGGTATGTGATACATTTTCACTAATACTTATAAGATAAATACTTATAAAAAGTTAGTTTGTTATTCAAAATTATATTTCCAATCAAAGTTTATCTAATCAAAAATGTTTTAATACAAATAAGACTTCATTTAACTATAAATTTCAAAATTGTGCAAGCTTGTTTTGTACATCTCACTTTATCTCTGTTCTTGATTTCTTAAAAATAATATTTAAAAAATATTAGGTTTCCTGAGCACGGAAGACGAAGTAGTTCCTGGTAATATGGGTTTGAAAGATCAAAGTATGGCACTTCGTTGGGTCTCACAAAACATCGAATGGTTCGGTGGCGATCCGAACAAAGTCACTTTGGTCGGATTGAGTGCTGGTGGTGCAAGCGTGCATTATCATTACTTATCACAAATGAGTGCTGGACTCTTCCAAGGTATTTTATGAGATAATATAAACATTAATGCAAAGATTAAATCGTTTCGTCTACATTACATTAAATTACTACGTCGTAATTTTATATAATCTAGGTGGTATATCGTTCAGCGGTACAGCATTTGATTGTTGGACACAAGCTGAGAACTCTAAAGAGAAAGCCCAGAAATTGAGCGCTTTAATGGGATGTCCTACAACTAGCTCCAGAGATATGATACGTTGCTTGAGACATCGTCCAGCTCGCGTGATGGTTCAGGCTACGAGTGAATTTATGGTGAGACTCATTTTTTTCTTTTATTATCTTGAAACAAGAATACAATCCCCAGATATAGAAAGAAGAAATCTGATTGATTCTATGATTTTAGCCGTTCTTGTACAATCCCTTTACTCCTTATGGTCCGGTAGTTGAGAAATTTGGTGACGAAGCATCCTTTATCGACAGAACACCCGTTGAAATCATTAACAGTGGAGATGTCCAGGATATACCTTGGGTGACAGGAGTAACGAGCGAGGAAGGTCTCTATCCCGTAGCTGGTAAGATAACGTACAGAAAAATAAGAAAACTCTTCTACCTAAACGATAATTATTTATGAATATTAATTTGTCATAGAGTTTATCTCTGATGATGAAAGTCTGAAACAGTTGAACGACAATTGGGATATTCTTGGACCGAATTTTCTTGATTTTAACTACACCATTCCCAAAGAGAAACATGTCGAGATTGCTCGTCTCATTAAGGAACATTATTTTGGTACAAAATCGATAGACCAACAAAGTGTGAAAGAACTGATACAAATGACGAGTGATCGCTTTTTCGTAGTCGATGGCGAAAAGGCTGCGCGAATGCAAGCCAAAGTAAATCAGAATCCAGTCTGGTTTCATTATTTTAATTACAGAGGAGAACAAAGTTTAAGCGATGTTTTTAGCGGTACCACTGTGAATTATGGTAAGTTTATAAAATATCAATACTCAAAAAAAAATATATATATATATTAGAAGTAAAGAGTTTAATTAACTTACAATTTATTTATTCATCTTTTAGGAGTCTCCCACGGCGATGATTCATTCTATGTAGTAGATACTAAATGGCTTAATCCAACAACAACACAAAAGGACCGTAATATGCAGAAACACTTAATCGACTTTTGGGTATTATTCGCTACAGAAGGGTAAGCACAACTATATGTATTAGCACAAGTATATGTACATATATATATTACATATAATATTGAAACTCACACAATGCAAAAATACTATTTACTAAATTTTTTCAGAATTCCGAAAGTAGGCAATGTAGAATGGCTAAAGTTAGATCCTTCAAAACAAGAACTTCATTATTTGCATATAGCAGGTCCTGATAAAATTAACATGGATAGCAATGCTAATCTTGGAGAAAAAGAATTTTGGAATTCGATTAATTTCAATGAAAATGTATTAAACCACACAGCTGGAATCAATAAAGATGAGCTTTAAGAAATATTGCAATAAAAGACAAACGTGCAATGCATCTCTTGCTTAAAGTGAATTTAAGCATTTGTTTTAATTTAACATTAATCAGATTTATATAAATTTACGTTAAGTTCTTGTATAAATTTAGAAATATATTTTTCCTTGTTACTAACTTAAAGAAATGAACAACTATAATTTTTTGTACAAATAATAAAAAGGACTAAAATTTCTTATATTTTATTCTGTTTAATTTGATGTTTACCTTTTATTGATATAGTAGATTACTGAAATGTCTTCTTCTTTGTGAGAAAATTAATATTTAATACTGATGGCTAGTTTAATTCTGCTATCCGCTTATTACCTTCTTCTTGCTTTATGTATATATATATATATATATATATATATATATACACATATATATATATATATATATATATATATATATATATG
>NW_012130141.1:586727-599472 GCF_000143395.1 Atta cephalotes
TATTCGTTAGAATGCTTATTTTATGTGTTTTGGTTGTTTCCGTTTATTATCTCGTAATAACTTCGTATAGCGTACATTATACGAAGTTATACGATAATGTGCGCATTCCCTTTTATTTAACTATTATCTTTTTTATTGCTAGTAATGGTTGTTTTGTTAGTTGTTGCATTTTGCACGTATACTATTCTTTCTCTCACTTTCTTTTCACTTTCTTATAACTATGAGACTATAGATTTTAGATTTTATACAACAGTAATATAAAGATTATTATTTTTTTCATATTACTCTTATTCTATTTATTACGATCTTTAATCCGCAAGATTTTTATAGGACTATTAAGCAGAAAGTTTTTAAAAACTTAATTGTTTTACAGTCAACAACTTGTATTTTTGCTTCTTTCATTTGAGTTAGCTTATTTTTTTTACTATTTTTTCCATTGTTACATCATCAACACATGTATCGTGACTTAATCATCATAAATTATACATGATTCACTTAACATTGTATCTCTCAGGATCAGTATATTCTGTTCTCGGTATATTGGAGCTCTTTTAAATTCTTTTCGATGGAGATCTATAAATACTGCTATATTATATCGTCAAAAGATTTCAAATTCTCAATCATCGAAGAATTCTCATATATATGGTTTTAACAAAATAGGAATATTTTAGAATTATTTATTGATAGCGATTTTTATTGTAAATTTTTTCAACATAACAGAAGCCAGATATTCCTTAATGACTTAGGCTGTTTTACACCTCTTCGAAGTAATCTGCTTCTATTATATTCAGAGGTACATAATCTTTCTCTTAGCGACAATAAATTTTATTTCTATAGTTTTATAGATCTGATTTTATAGAATATATTTTTCACATATTTGCTCTAAAGATTACGCGAATTATCGTCAGTTTATCTATTAAAATGTTATATCACTCTAGAAGTAGTTTGCACTAATTTTTTGTTTCAATATTACCTTGAATTCTAGCTCTGATACATCGAGTACTTTTTCTTATCTTTTTTCTGCTATTTTAAGTAATTTTAACTCATTTAATATGACATTTCGCGTCTACCATTTGTTAGAATTGCTTATAATTAGTTTCGTTTAATTGGTTTCGTTATTGAGGTTCGCAATGTAAAAAAAAATATTATTAATTCTTCTTGAAAACAATTGCAATATTTTTATTGCAGTGTCATTTTAAATAAAATAAGAAATTTGCATTGATACAAATTGATTATTATTTAATACAATTTAATACGTTTATATACGCAAATTTTGAGCAATTTACTGAGTGTAATCTTATCGGATAGTCTCGCGCCTACATGTACAATATAATTAACATATATAAATAAGATTATGTATAATGATAAATACATTAAACGTAACACGCACATCAATTAAGTAGTCAGTGTTTATAATAATGTTTCTAATAAAAAAATATAAACAACTTAAACTAAGAATTATATTAATAATAATAAAAGTAATAAAAATAATATTTTTACATTTGTAAGAAGTTAAGTAATAAAAATTTTTACATTATTAAATATTGTTAGAAGGAAAATAATAAAAATAATATTTTTACATTATTAAACATTTGTTAGAAGGATTCAAATTGCAGATCCAAGTTAATTCTTTATCTTTACTAGCTTTAAAAAATTCAAATTATTATTACATATATTTCTGTTCAGTATTTATATTAGAAATTTGCTCAAATAATCTTCCACTATGTATAAAAAATGTATCTAGAACATAGATGAAAAATAGATGCCACAGTTAAACTGTATATGTATGTGATAATGGATGAACTGATATAGGATATCTTATCTCGCTCGTAAACAAAATAAAAGTTACAAGTTACATACTGCAATATTCTCAGATGTGAAACTTCACTTCTCGTTCATATTTATTTCAAGAATGAATTGTTATTCATTTTTTAAATTTAAAAGAAATTTCTTTTGTATTCCCACGTATTTTGTACGAGTGAATAACATTCATAAACAAAACATCCATCTTCTTAGATATAATAAATTATATAAATTATATAAATTATATAAATAATTATTTGATATTTTTGTCACTTTTTAAAAACATAATTATTAATTAATTAATTAATTAATTAATTTAACTAAAATAAATATGCAACATAATTATGCAAATATGAGATAATTATATGCACAAGTATGTTATAGACAGTATTAGATGTTATTGAGTTTGATAAATATGTCTTCTAACGGTTATTTAATTTATGCATATGCGTATATGCAGATACCAATGCCTCTTTATTCAAGCATATAAGAAGTAACTGGTACTAAAAAATGTCAGTTCGCAGTAATCTTAACAAGGTGCAACAGGCTATACGAGAACTATTATGTTGCTAAAGCTATTAGTGATCGTTCTATTTGTCTTCGTCTGCATTTACGCGAATACAGCTGAGACTGCTCCAAGAGTTAGAATACCTTTGGGAGGACTGAAAGGTTACTACAAAATCTCGCAAAATGGCAGAAAGTACGAAGCCTATGAAGGAATTCCTTATGCTTTGCCACCTGTTGGGAAATTACGATTTAAAGTACATAATTAAATTAATCATTGATATAAATATTTTTAAAGTTATACTAAGAAAAATTTCTGATTGAATTGAAAATAAACGAACCAGAAAATTCTGATCATATTAATCAAAATTTTAGTTTCAACTACAATTATAATAGATTTGATTAGAAAATTTTGATTTATTTATTTTCAATCAAATTTCAATTAATGTAACCAAACTCTTCTTTTAATATACATTTTTCGAAATGATATGTACTTTTAATAAGACGAAAGTGAATTCTTGTAATAGATAATAATTTATTACAAATACCTTATTAATTACTTTCCTTAGCTTAGAATCTAAATTTCCATAAAAATGTTCTCACTTAAAGATATTGACAAAAAATGTTTTAGTTAAGAATTTCTTCTCATTTTTTTTGCGTAGCCCCCTCGGGCAATACCAGCATGGATTGGTGAACTATCGGCTACAAAATTAAGTGCCGTATGTATTCAATATGATCAAGTGCCAGAACATCCTCCAGAGAAAGTTGTAGGTGCCGAAGATTGTTTGTATTTAAATGTTTACGTGCCAGTACGAGAAAAAGAAGGAAATAAAATCCCAATGCCGGTAATATTTTGGATCCATGGCGGAGCATTCCAATGTGGTAGCGGTATATTATATGGACCCAAATATCTAATGGATCATGATGTTATACTTGTCACAATTAATTATCGATTAGGACCTATGGGTATTTAATATCAATATTATACTGATATTAAAATTATTAGCATATTAGTAAAAAAAATATTTATTACTTTTAAAATGTTATTGCTTTCAAAATTCGTTCAATTATTTGATACAAACAAGATTTAATTTGGCCAATTTTAAAACAAATGTGCAAACTTATATGTGTTGTGCGTTTCCTAATTTAATTCTAAATTGAAAATCATTTTTTTTAATATTAGGTTTTCTCAGTACGGAAGATGAAATAGTTCCTGGCAACATGGGTTTGAAAGACCAAAATATGGCACTTCGTTGGGTATCGCAGAACATCGAATGGTTTGGTGGTGACCCTAAAAAAGTGACATTGGTCGGTTTGAGTGCAGGTGGTGCAAGCGTACATTATCATTACTTATCGCAAATGAGCGCTGGACTCTTCCAAAGTAATTTTATGAGATAATGTAAAAATTAATATAAAGAAAAAAAATCGTTTCATCTACATTATATTAAACTACTACATTACAATTTTATATAATCTAGATGGTATATCATTCAGCGGTACAGCATTTGATTGTTGGACGCAAGCTGAGAACTCTTTAGAGAAGGCCAAGAAATTGGGCGCTTTAATGGGATGTCCTACAATTAGCTCCAGAGATATGATACGTTGCTTGAGATATCGTCCAGCTCGTGCAATCGTACAAACTACAAGTGAATTTATGGTAAAACTCTTCTTACTTTTATTTCCTTGATAAAAGAACAAACGCAACGCATTCTCGGATGAAGAAAAGAAAGTTATAATCAATCTTATAATTTTAGCCATTCTTTTTCAATCCCTTCACTCCTTTCGGACCAGTAGCTGAGAAATTTGGCGATGAAACACCTTTCATTGATAGAACGCCCATTGAGATTATCAATAACGGAAACATCCAGGATATACCTTGGGTTACAGGAGTAACAAGTGAAGAAGGCCTTTATCCTGTGGCTGGTAAGATAATGCACATAATAACACATAGATATTTACTATAATAAATATATAACTTATTAGAGTTTATTGCCGATGATCAAAATCTGAAACAGTTGAACGATAATTGGGATATTCTTGGACCAGACTACCTCGATTTTAATTATACTATCCCTAGAGAGAAGCATATCGAGATTATTCGGCTTGTTAAGAAACATTACTTTGGTACAAAACCAATCGATCGACAAAGTACAAAAGAACTGATACAAATGTCGGGTGATCGCTTCTTCGTCGTAGATAGCGAGAAAGCTGCGCGAATGCAGGCCAAAGTAAATAAGAATCCAGTTTGGTATCATTATTTTACTTACAGAGGTGCGCAAAGCTTAAGCAATGCTTACAGCGGTACCACCGTGAATTATGGTAAGCCTGTGAAATATTAATGTTCAAGAAAATTTACAATATAGATACACATACTTCTATTTAAAAAATATTTAATTAAAAAAAATTATTTATTCGTTTTATCAGGCGTCTCACATGGCGACGACGTAGTCTATGTATTAAATACTTCCTGGGTAGATCCACTTACAACACAAAAAGATCGCGATATGCAAAAGCATTTAATCGACTTTTGGGTATTGTTTGCCACAGAAGGGTAAGAAAGAAAGACTTATACATATTGCATACGGTATTAAATGTAAATTCATACAATACAAAAATACTAATTCTTTTAATTTTTCAGAATTCCGAAGATAGCTAATGTGGAATGGCCCAGATTAGATCCTTCAAAGAAGGAACTTCATTATTTGCATATAGCTGGTCCTGATAAGATTAACATGAACAGCAATCCTAACTTTGGAGAAAAAGAATTCTGGAATTCGATTGATTTTAAGGAGAATATATTGAAGCACTCAAGAATCAATAAAGATGAGCTTTAAATAACAATGAAATAAAAAATAAAAATGTCTTTTCTAGATTAAAACTTTGTTCAAAGATAATGTTATTTAGTTTTATACATACATAAATTTATTTTATATAATTTATATTAAATTTCTCTTTAGTTTAAACATATAAAAATAATTAGCAATTAATTTCTTGTGCAAATAAAAAATGTAATGTTAAAACTTATTGCAGGTTATAAAGTCACACTATCAAGAATATCAAATCTTAGTCTTAATGTGGTAATCAGTATAATTAATGTTTAATGTTCCCATTTTCTGAATTATGTATAATAAAATATTTGTTAAACTATTATACATAACAAATTATTTTAAAACTATAAAATATAAGTATATTTATAAGTACAAAGAATGAGAAAGAATTTATTATTAATAGAATTATTATATATCTTCATATTTTTTTAATGAAGCAATTTCTAATAAATATTAGAAATTCTTCATTAAGAAAAAGTAATCAAATACAATTCACATTATGCTGAAATAAGTGTTTTATCCATCTAGTGTTTTATTAAAATATTAAAATTAAAGAATATACAAGTGTGTTTTAATATTAAATTTAACAAACTTTTGTATTTTATATAAAATAATATTGAATAGTAAATTATAAAATCAAATTTTTTCAATAAAACGTATGCTATAATAATTTCTAAAAAAAATGTTTAAAATAAAGGATGATAAAAGAGATAACAATACATGATCAATAAAATTATAATAAAACTATAAATATGAATATATAGCGTTACATATAAATAAAATATGCCATTTTTTCAGAACTAAAATATTCACAGTCTTTTATGTGGAATCAGTTGTACTATTTCTATAGTATATAAGTAATTCAAATCTGCTAAAATCTTTGTTTTAAAATTTAATTCTTTATAATGCTTTGAGATATCGAAAATTTTACAAAATCAAGATTTTGTGAAATCAAGATCAAGATCAATAATTTAGAATCAGAACTTATATTAATAAAGCGTACTTACTTAAAAATTTCATAAATAATATTCTAAGACATTGCATCTAATTTTTATTTACTAAAGATAATAACAATAACGGTAGAATTAGTTTTCTTTAATAATCAAAAATATGCTAAATCCGATATTCATAGTTTTTATTTCAAGATTTAAGTAATGTCTAAAATATAAGAATCGACTATGAATATTGATCTGAGTATTAACAGTTATTATGTCAACTTATATTTGACGAAATCTGTTTCCTGTCTTAAGATACCAGTCAGGATAAATTCTATATCTTGTACCGTAACAGTTTTCGGTGCTTTAGCAAGAAATTTTTTTGCGTTTAGCAAATCTTCTTTACGAGATAAAATCATCGTTCTTTCGGGCCATTTAGTCGGTGGACGTAATAAAGTTTTTCCTCCACAAGACGATATTATATCTATAAGAATACAAATACGAATATTTGTATACTAGAATATTAGAATATTTACAAATATTTTATATAAGTTGATATAAAAATATTTCTATATTACCTTTTAATTCTTTTATAGGCGGTGGCCCGACGTTCGGCGTCAATACAACGATATAGCCGTCTAGCATTTTTTTCTCTCTAGCTTTATCAAGACTCTCCCTCAGTTTGAAATCATACTTGGTTTCGGCTTCGAGATCTTTTAATATATGCTTTTCCCAATCTATAAACTCTTTCTTAGTTTTACTTTCTGTTAACCAATCGATCGCCACTATGGGTACACTTTTTGCCAACGCGCATAAAAATTTGTATGTTCGACGAACTTTATCAGTAACTAAAACGGTGCACTGTGCCGGATCTTCCACTTTACTTCCACCTGTAAAAAAAATTGTCAACAAATAGTAAAATAACTATTAATACTATTGCGAAGAAATCTATTCATTTAAATGTAATTTATTTAAATTTATACTCACCTAATTTTTTAACAATCTCACTATAATTTTCTATTACACCCGTTATACCCGTAAATAAAACTTTATGTTTCATTGCGGATGATATGGAATTATTTAGAATCGAAATACTCCTGCGCGTTCTAGAAGGTGTTAAAATAAGAGATGTAGTTTCCGTACTTGTATTTAGACTTGAAGCGCTCTCGTCAATTAGTCTACAAGTATTTTGATTCGACTCCATCTTCTTTCTTGCTGTTCTCAATCGTGAAGATCTAGAATTTATCGAAGTGTCACTTTCAGTACTACTTTGGCTACTTTCACCAGTTATGTTTTCTATGGAAATATCAATAAGTGAACTTGTAGAATTCTTAATTCGAGAAGGTTTCTTAAATATTTCTTCTTTTCTTTTTATTGAGATGACTTGTGATAGTGAAGAGATTGTCGTTTCTGACAGCGAAGAGGTGGAACTTTTAGCAGGTCTTTTACGTTTAGCTTTTGCTACAGCATTGTCAAGTTGTGTATTATCACAGTCTTCTATCTCAGACGATAAACTACTCTCAGTTAAAACAGAATTTATTTCGATATCTGAATTTTGTTGTTTCTTGCTTCTGGTTCTCAATTCTCTTTTAAATATTTTCGTCTTACTACCTTCTCTAATTGATGAATTCTTATTCCATGTATTACTCGGAACTCTTGCCATAATATTTTCAACTTCTTGCGATGCATTATCTGAATGGCTCTTGAGGTTCTTTAAGGGACTAAGTATAATTTTCGGAACTCTACTGAGTTGCTGATTCGTCTGTGTTTCTGTCCCTTTGGTTGGAGCTGGCTTATTTTTCCTATTATTTTTACTTGCAGTTACATCATTGATATGTGTTATGACTTGATTATCATAAATTGTCTGCCTGGTTCGTTTAACATTGGATCTCCCAGGATAAACATTTCCATCTGTTCTCATATTTAAGGAGATCTCTTGAGTTTCTTCCAACGTAGTTTTAGATATTATTTTATTATCTTCGGAAGACTTTATATTTTCAGAGATATTTTCACGTGATCTTATTTTAGCAATATGTTCAAGGATATTCGGGGATTGCCTATCGGTTGTGATTTTTATGGCAGTTCTGCGACTGCGTGTAGAAACTGGACATTCCTCAGCGACAGTTTTACGTTTTTTCGAAGTAGTTTGTTCCACGCTTTTTTCTATCACATTTAGAGGTATCTTTTTCTTACCGATAATAGATTTTGTTTTTGACTTTGTAGATCTGGTTGCTTCATAACTGGTTGTTTCTTTCTGAAGATCATGTGGACTCTCGTCATTTTGTTTGCTGAAATGTCGTGTTATTCTTGTACTGATCCATGACTTTTTCGATTCATCATCCGTACTTTGCTTTGGATTTTCCGACATATTTGATAAAACACATGAACTTTCCTTGTTTCTTTTTTTCTGACGTTTCGGACAATTATGTTCATTACTTAACATTCTATCTGCAATTTGTTGGAATCTTTTATACGTGGATTCGCTGGAATCATCAGATTCAGAAGTGTCCATTAAGCCTACTATTCTGTCAGTCATTAGATTGTCGTGAACAAGATTTGACTGATTATCAATGGATGACTTATTGTGTTTGCCAGAGTTATCCTGTTTACGTAATGATTTTCCTTTCAAAGGTATACTTTCTTTTCTTTTACTTCTTGCGATATCTCGTTTAGATTTTGTGCTATGCACAGTTGATGTCGATGATGCAGAAGGACTCGCTGGATTTAAAAGTGTTCCTGATATTCTAACAGCTGGTAAGCGCGTTAGAATGTCATCGTCACTCTCATACAATGTATCCAATATTTGCGCACGTTGTCCATCGTTTTCTGATGGGCAAGGTGTGCAAATTGTTTTCTCTTTTGCAACATCGACTTTCAATTTGATTGGATCACTTTCCAACTTCAAGATTTGTTTCCTCATTTTCGATGTGGGTTCATTATCATATTTCATCAATTTTGAACTTCGAAGACTTCTTTTGTTATTTCCACTTGAGATGATTTTATTTTTGTCGTTATCGTTTAATGTTTCCATTATTGAATCAGATTTGTGTTTTGTCTTGGCGATTCTTTTTTTTTCTTGTTAGATTCTTGAGTTACATTATCATCCATGACTTTTTCATTACTTGCTTTAGATGTCTGGGAAAAATCAGCGTCTTGACCAAAAGAAGTTATATCCTTCACAGAGTCTAGGAACTCTTGTGTATCTTTTAAAATATTTCGCTTTCGTTTTGTAGTAATAGTAGAAAAATAAATATCTGAATTTTGAGATTCAGTCTCTGTCTTATTTACATTATTCGTATTTATTTCATTATCTAGTAAATTATGTGAACGTTGATTATGGGATATATACTCTTTCTTTTCTGTTTGTTTTTGTGGCACATTACATGTATCTCTATCATTATCGTTGGCTTTATTAATAGAATCATCACTTTGCGACGACAAAATCTTTTCCAAATACTGCGTCGACATATGCGGCGATTCGTGAATGCTATTCATATCGTTATTTACATCATCAAACATTTCATTGAGTTTTTCTTCGAGAGTGTCATTTAAATTTACTTGAGAAGAGCCTTTTTCACGAGTGGAAATTCCCTTTCTTTTATTTTCAATTTCACCGATTACTTGTGTAGGCGCTAGCTCATAATCTATGTCTTCACAATCAAGATTTTCTGTTGTGCGATAGTCAACTGATTCTGCATTAATAATTCGCTTGTTTACATCATTTTGATTATTTTTTGAGGCCAAGTCTATAGAATTACTCGGAGAAATTTCACGTGATAAAATGATTTGAGTAGGCGCTACATCATCAATATCTGGCACAGATGTACTCCTTTGATTATCATGATTGTTGTTTATAATTTGTGTCGGCATATCACTAATCTTAGCTTCATTAATTTTATTAGAGTTTTGTGATTGATCAATTGACCAATTCGATGTATTATTAGTTACAGGATTGTTCAATTGCGTTTGTACATCAAACATATCTTCAGATTCGATGCTTGTGCCAGGAGCATTTTTATCATTTACAACTTCATCAGATGGTTTATTTAACATTCTTAATTTATACTGCTTTTCAGCAAGTTCTGCAATATTTTCATGTGTGTCTGTTTCCGAAAGCGTGTCATTAATTTGTTTCGAGCGAGGCTTCTTTTTGGAACCTTTGGACATTATTACTGCATCTTTCTCATCAGTTTCAGAATCGTCCGACATTAAAGCTTCAAATTTGCGATTAACGCATTGAGTAGGAGCTTCGAAAATATCTTCATCGTTTTCTTCAACATTTATCAAGTTTTGCACATGTTCGACGTTGCTATTCTTTTTCGATAAAATTTTTGCAAGCGGTTTCGGAGTAGACGCATTAGATGCTTGCATTTCTTGCTCATCAATGCCCTCACTAAAGAGCTCTAATAAACCTGATGACTCAAGCAAATAAGCGCTCTGGTTTAACGATGGAGGAAGTCTACTTTCAACTCTTGATGAAGATAAATTCAAATATTTACGATTTCTGGAGCTGGATCTCGGTGGCTTTGTAATATCCTCATGATTTATCCCGTCCTTAATAGTATTTGCTATATCGTTTCTATCTTTTTCCTTATTTACTCGATCATTACTAATCTCATTTGCCATACCATCCGTTTCGAATTGAGTTTCCATATCGGATATGTCTTTATTCTGCTCGCCTCTTGCAATGCTGTTTAATTCAAGTTGAGTTTCCAAATCAGATATATTTTTCACAATATAGTTATCATCGAACTTTTGTGTCTCTAAATCATGAATACTGCGCCCGAGTTTAGTTAAATTTTTCTCTTGACTGTTACCCTCGATTTCAGAATTCTGAGCATCGCTGCTACCTTCATCAATGTTGTCAGTATCAGCTTGCGTTTCCATAGTATGAATATCCGTCATAAATTTCTTCGCCGTTACATTTCGAATACTGATATTATCTTTTTGAGTTTCCATTTCATTAATATTGTCTAGACAATTCTGAGTTTCTATATCATGAATATCTGTTACAGATCTGCCAGCTGTTTTGTCGCAAACATTTAATTTTGGCAGTTGCTTGCTACTTTTAACATTCGTTTTAATCTTGGATTCATCAACAAGATCACCTTGTGTCTCCATATCATAAATGGAATTTGATGTCGTTTTATATTTTTCATCAAACTTTTGCGTCTCTGCTTCATATATACTAACTTGATTCTCACTAACATCAGATGTGTGCAATGCAATGGCACTTAGCAAGTCATTGCTCTCATTTTTGGAAGTATTCTTTTTATTAATACTTGGAGATGGACTTTGTTGCGGAACTCGCGGTCGTCGAAAGACGCTGCGAGTCTCATCATTTTTCTGAGTTCCAAAAATAATGGATCCATCGTTGTCTACACTGGATGAATTATTCTGCAAATGAATATATTCCTAATTTTAGTTCAATTAACACCAATATTATACAACCAATAGGAGATAAATATTACATGCTAATCGCGAGTAAAGCACTTACGAGTGATGAATCTGGTGTATTAGGAATTATTATATTCGCAGTTTTCTGTCGCGATGGTGCAGGTGTTTCTGGTATTACTTCGTCGTTAGCTGGACAGTATATACGATAAGTTGCACGCACTCCTCCGAATTCAATAACACTTCCATCCTTAAGTTCGTACGAACGATTGGGTCGTAGTATTAACTGTAAAAATAAGAAAAAATTCTATTAATTCATTTCTTAAAAATTATCACAATGTTTTTAACACGTCATTTTAAATAAAGCATTAAGATATTTATATAATTTATATGTGTATATGTATATTTCACATATGTAGTTTACTAAGAATAATTCTTTCTCTATCAATTAGTTATATGTCTGCATGTGTGAGATTATATGACATAGCTTGCATATCAAAATGATGAAATGACTCAAAGTTTCACCGATATAGTTATTAACAATTAAAATATGTAGTGATTACATTATTAAGCTTTGTTTTGTTGAGAGATTTCAGATCACAGATCCAGGTTGATCCTCGACTGCTAGCTTCAATTTCTGCATGTAGTTTTGACACGGTCTGAAAAAAATATTACAAATTTTTTTTAATATTTGGTATCAAAAATGCTTGTTCATTACTATTTTACTATGTATAAAAAACAAAATAAAAAAAAGATGATACAATCTATCCATCATAATCAATCCAAACCAATCAAAACCAATAAAGTTTTAAATAATATCAAAGGAAAAAACTAAACATTTTATTCAAATTATATTTAAGTTTTATTTGTAATATAACTCAATTTTATACATCAATTTATAACAAGTTCTTATAAAACTAAAAGAATATTTTTCTTCAAGTCCAACTTATAAAAATTATCCTCAACTAATTTCTTATAAAAATAATAAAAAATATGCTGAAACTTACCTCATTTCGAATAACAATGTTGCAGATATCAAGTCTACCAATTTTTGTAATTCCTGTTTTAATCTGATAGTCAGTGGAATTAATGCTTAATGTTCCAACCTATATTTTTTAATAAAATATATAACGTTTTGTTAAATCGTTATGCATTATTTATGAAATGAAATATTAGAAAATAAAATAATTCAATATCAAACATTAAGACATAAAAAAGATTTAAGATTTAACAAATATAATATAAATTTGTTATAATAAAATATACTCTCTCTCTCTCTCT
>NW_012130141.1:599717-600973 GCF_000143395.1 Atta cephalotes
ATAATATAATTATTATATAAATAATACTACTCTCTCTCTCTCTCTCTCTCTCTCTCTCTCTCTCTTTCTCCGCCCGTTCCTCCCATCTTTCTCTCTCTTTCTTCAACTTTACATTTTACTATTAAAAAACACATTTAACTACTTAACCTGTACTGATTCTTCCTCCGTTAATGCATGTGAATCAGTAAATAAATTATCTTCGTCCTCATAAACTTGCGTAGCTGAGAAATCCATTGTTATTAACAATAAAAATTAGTTTTTCAATTAATGTTTAATTACACTTGCAAGACTTTTCTCCGTAAAAATCTTCATCAATTCACCTTCACCATTTAAATAATTACAATGTATAAGCAAGTAAGTATTCCATAAATATTCACTTTATAATAATAACACTTAACAAAAAAATAATATTAATACAAAAATGTTACATAATTTTACATATTTCTTAAATAATCGACGCAATCGACTAACTGCGACTTTACTGTCCAGACAATTACGGCTTTTACCGCCAAAGCGTCAACAAAAATAAGACAAGAGAGGAACTTATGCCCATGCTTATACTTAATTCAAATTGGACGTAACAAGCGTCAGACAGCGGAACAACCAATCAGTGATATTTACAGTGTCGTAAAAAAAAATATCGCCTTGCTGATTGGTGCATTCAGTCTGAACTAGAGGCTTATTCTTTTTGGCTGACTTTTGCATCAGTTCATCTTTTTTCTTTTCTCTTGACCTTCCGTCAAGTAGTGGAAGCAGCAACCAATCAGTGAAGCGATACAGGCATTGGCATAAAAAATATTTTTTAGTGCAAAAAGTGTAAACAACACGAAACAGACCGGAAATGTTATGACATGTGTCATGTGTGTCAACAGTAACCAACTTACATCTGACAAAATCAGTGTTACCAACGTTAATTTGACTGTATATTTTTAAATATAGATATTTGTAATGATATTTTTTAATATTGTAATATTAATTTTTACAAAAGGATAATTACAATTTAAATTAAATAAATTAAAAATAAATTATTAGAGAAAGTTAATTGGATCAAGCATTAAATTAACATGGTGCTTGAAATACAGTATGTACAATTATTTTATGAAAATAGTATTCTATTAAATAAAATGAGATAAAGTATTGGCTTTTGTTATATCTATAAAATTATAAACAAAGATTTTTCATAATCTCTTTCCCTTTTTCTATTTCTTTCTTCTGTCTCTCTCTCTCTCTCTCTCTCTCTCTCTCTCTCTCCTCCT
>NW_012130141.1:601488-612985 GCF_000143395.1 Atta cephalotes
TTTTCTATAATACTCTTTCCCTTTTTCCTTATTTCTTTCTTCTTGTCTCTCTCTCTCTCTCTCTCTCTCTCTCTCTCGCTCTCCCTCTCGTATTTTTTTTGCACATGTTGTGTTATTATTCATTCATGCACTCATACAGTTATGTACACATTTAATTTATTAATAAACTGTGTTCGAACTGTCATTTATGTCAATGCGATATTATTCATTTTCGTAACGACGTAAAATAGTTCGCAATTAAAATGCGCTTTGAAAAATCATTTAAAATGATTAAAATATTTTCCCGCAGAAGCTTTTGAGGTTAAGATGTGAAGAATGTTATTAAAAAAACCGAGTACTCGTTTGTGGCTGCTTTCAGGATAATTTTGGATCACTTGAACTATCGTTAATTAATCTAAAGAGTTGATTTCAAACTGCACCACGAATCAATTATAAACAATTAATGCTTTATGATTACTGAAATGAATATTAAAAGTGAATACTGAAAGAATGCTGATTGAATGACGAATGTCCTATATTATAGAAGAATAAGTTGCTAATGTTATCATTTATAAATATTTTCGCGAAATCTTAATATCTGCTATAACTTTGGCTAAGTATGAAGCATAGTTCTCAGGCAGAATTAATAGCATGAAGCTGCACACATGTTTGCTATACATCTCCTTGTTACTTTTGCTCTATATTTCTCATGGATCAAGCAATAATCACTTTAACTTAAATAGCTTTGAAAAACATGACAATAGTAATTGTAATGCAAAATTTTCACTACATGAAACATTCGTCTCTCCAAACTCTTGTCATGATGCTCATGATGAAGAAGTTCAAGTTACCTTTTCTTCTAGTATAGTCGAAAATGAGTATATAATCAAATTTAATGGTTATTATAAAGCACATGCACGAGAGAATTATATAAGAGCCGTGTTAAATTCGTCTAATATTAAGAACTGGAAAATCATACCGCATAACAATGCAATATCCATGTATCCTAGTGATTTTGATATTGTACGTTTACAAGAAACGGATAAATACGAAGGACTCAGAGCTTTAAATAATCATCCACTTGTAAAGACTGTGTCATCGCAGAGACTTATACATAGAACTTTAAAATTTATCAATATAACATCAAATGATTCTGATGTTATAGAATATGGAAACTTCGAAAGAAGAATCAATGTAAGTTTTGAAATGTATAAAAATAAAATAACTATGTGCGTCTAAATTTTTTACATTAAATCATGTATCTAATATTGTTAAGGTAAAACTTAATTTCAGAATGTTCAGTCTGGACAATCGACAAATCGACATACATCTCGAAAGTTATTAAGAGCTATACCGAAACAAATTACTTATCTGCTCGAAGCTGATGTACTATGGAAAATGGGCATTACTGGAAAAGATATAAAAGTAGCGATATTTGACACCGGGCTTGCTGCTAGTCATCCACATTTCAAAAATATCAAAGAAAGAATAAATTGGACGAATGAGAACACTAGGGAGGATGGCCTAGGCCATGGGACATTCGTAGCTGGTGTTATTGCGTCATCCTCCAGAGACTGTTTTGGTTTTGCTCCAGATGCAGATCTTTATATTTTCCGCGTTTTTACAAACGATCAGGTACCTCTATCCTTCATGTTTCTTTCCTATTTGTAATTTTAGATTTAAATTTGAGACTTAAAAAAATTTGTATCTGAAACATAATAGGTGTCTTATACCTCGTGGTTCTTGGATGCATTCAATCATGCTATACTTCGCAAAATAACAGTGTTAAATTTGAGCATTGGTAGTCCAGATTTTATGGATCAACCATTTGTCGATAAAGTATGGGAGGTTACAGCTAATGGTATTATTATGGTATCGGCAATTGGCAATGACGGGCCTTTATATGGGTAAATAAAATAATAAATCTTAGAATTTGCTTAAAACTTCATATACATATTATCAAAATTTGAAATCGCTCCTCTATCTTCAAAGTAATCAGTTTTTCAAGATTTAAATTTCAGTTATTTTTTATTTAAATTCGAGTTATGTTTCTTCGATTTCTTATGTATTTAGAAAAACTGAGTATGATTAATTTATATATCACGGCATTTCATTTGCATAGCACTTTAAGTAATCCTGCCGATCAAATGGATGTGATTGGTGTAGGAGGCATCAATTGGGATGATCAAATAGCAAGGTTTTCTTCCCGCGGTATGACTACTTGGGAATTGCCTTATGGATATGGTAGAATCAAACCTGATTTAGTCACATATGGATCAGGAGTAAGAGTATCTGCTTTACAGAACGGATGTAGAAGTCTTTCTGGTACCTCTGTTGCTAGTCCCGTTGTTGCTGGTGCGGTTGCATTATTAGCTAGTGCATTTATAGAAATAAATGGATCTAAAATTAATAAAGAGAAGGTAATTACGATTTTTTATACTTATGCATCAATACAAATATCGTTGAAATATTATACAGAGAGTGAATATTGAAAAACTAATCTATTGCATTTGTGTTTAATAAATAATAATAAATAAATATTTTTAAGGTAACACCGGCAAGTATGAAACAAGCGTTAATAAATTCAGCCCGTCGCTTACCTGGAATTAGTATGTTTGAACAAGGTGCAGGAAAATTAGATCTCTTGCGAGCATTTCATTTTCTACAGTCATATATTCCTATCGTTACACTTCATCCAAGGTAAGTTTTTCTTTATAAATAACGAGAAAATACTTCTACACGATAGCTAGTGTAATTTTTTGTTTTTTACTTACTATTCATATTTGTTTAATTAATTAATTCTGTTGACTCACTAATTATAAATATTATTTATATACATATAATGCTATAATAATCGCGTATATTAAATGATAAAATAATCAGATAAAATAAATAGGAATATCGATAAAATTTTGATTACAATAATCGATTTTTTGCTTTTGTTAATTAGCTACATAGATTTGACAGAATGTCAGTATATGTGGCCATACTGTACTCAAGCTGTATATCATACTGGTATGCCAACAATAGTCAATGTAACTATAATAAATGGTTTGGGTGTGGCTGGAAATATAGTAAATCTTACCTGGCATCCATATATTGGTAATGGTGAACATATTGATGTGGCGATAACATATAGTGATGTCTTGTGGCCATGGTCTGGCTGGTTAGCAGTCGCTATAACAGTCCCATCAACATCTCACGACTGGCAGGGCATTGCGCAAGGTTTAAACATTAATTTCATTTTTATGATAAATTGATTTGTATTTATTAATAGCAGATTACATTTCTATATAGGTCGTATCTCACTCACAGTTGAGAGCGATGGCGCAGGTAAACCACGGCAATCAACTGTGACGCTCCCATTGCAGGCAAAAATTATACCTACACCTCCTAGACAGTGAGTAAAATTAATACTTTTGAACGTGATGTACCGAAAAATATATTCGCAAGGATATTTAATAAATTATCTATATCTCTTATTATCTCTTCAGTAAACGTATCTTGTGGGATCAGTACCATAATTTGCGATATCCACCCGGATATTTTCCTAGAGATGATTTGCGCGTAAAAAACAACCCTCTCGATTGGAATGGAGATCATATACATACTAATTTTAAAGACATGTATCAACATTTACGTAATACCGGATATTATCTTGAAGTACTTGGTCATCCATTCACTTGTTTTGACGCAAGAAATTATGGGACTCTGCTTATTGTAGATACAGAGGAGGAATTTTTTCCTGAAGAAGTATACATTTATGTTTTATAAGATTATGTATTTTCTATATGCTCATTTATATATGCTGACGTGAAATGGTTTCAATTGCAGGTGACAAAATTAAAGCGAGATGTGGAAGAGAACGGTTTATCAGTAATTGTATTTGCAGACTGGTACAATGTAGCAGTCATGCAAGAAATTAAATTTTACGATCAGAATACCCATCGATGGTGGATACCTGAAACCGGAGGTGCCAATATTCCAGCGATAAACGATCTGCTTTATCCTAATTGGGGTGTGGCATTTAGCGACGAAGTACGAAACGGTCAGTTCACCCTTGGCCAGCATGCGCCAGTCATATTTGCGTCTGGCACTACGTTAACTAGGTAAAATATTTTATACGTAGGGAAATTAGTTTAGAATGTATACAGCACATTTTTTTTATATTTATTCAGATTTCCAAAGGATGGAATCGTTCTGTATGCAGATTTATATGATCAGGGTCAAGAGCTTCTGGAAAAAAAATCAGGAATACCTACACTTGTACCGATACTCGGACTTTTACAAGTGACGAATGAGAATGATGTTGAAGCGGCATTTAATGTTAAATTTCATAATGAAATACAAGCAGATCAGAATGGTGAAAAAAATGTCAAAGATACGACGAGTACGTCCGGTAGACTCGTTGTTTATGGAGATTCAAATTGTATTGATGACAGCCATTTACAAAAATGTATGTATTACAAAAAAAATATTAATGAAAATATTATAAATATTGATAAATATTTTACGTTAGAAAACATTTTAAATTTTCCATTTCTTGAAACATTTTGAATTGTACAATTTCATTGGATATTATTTATTGAAATGATATTGTTATTCATATTTAGCCTGTTTTTGGATGCTCGACGCTATTTTAGAATATACAACAACAGGATACGTACCTACTGTTTTCATGGATGAAAGTCAGAAAAAGCACAAGACTGTTAAAACGACCAGTAATATAGAAATTGGAGAATTACCATATCGAATGAAGGAAAATCATTTTAGTCGTCATAGTAAAGTATTAATAACTAACGAACCAGCAGATAGTTTTAGATCTCTTCCGTTATGTACCACTCCTATCTATGCCGTTCCTGTACCAGTCAATGAATCTGTGCCAATGTAAGTAATTTTACGCATATATAAATATTATTTCAATTCCAGATACATTAAATTTGCTCAATTTTTTTCTTGTTCCTATATCTGAAAAATAAATGCTAGAAGAAAATATTTTAAAATTGTATTCCACTTACCTTATAATTATAGCTGAAAGAATAGAAAATTAGAGGCTACAACTAAAAATAGATGGCTCTTATTTAATCTTTAGACAACTGGCATTTTTTTCAATAAATTGGGATTCTTTTTTCTCAAATATTTTGCTATGTAAGTAACGTACATATTGTCCAAAATTTCGAGATTTGTGCGGAGCCACAAAAGTGGTTTTCCCGGCCGGAAACATACGATCAAATAAAAAATGTTTTTCTCAAAAATAGAGTATTTTGGGGGGGTTTTGGTATCGCTGATTCCTATTCTGATCATATAAAATATTTATATGATCTGATTTATAAAATTTCGAACCTTAAACGCAATATTAACAATGAATATAAATATATAAACTCAGAACTTTCCTTTAGCATTATCCAGAGCTAACGACGTGGACGTAGAAAGTTTGTAGCTCCTTTTTGATTATTTTTTTATTTGGTTTTTGAATTTTTTTATTTTTTTTTACTTTTTTCTTGTTTTATAATTTTATATTTTTTAATATTTTTTTATTTTTTTGTATATTTTTCAATATATATTTTTTATACGTTTTATAATTTTTATTTTTTAATACAATACACACATATATATTTAATACATTTAGTATTAAAAATATCACTAAAAGTAGTGGTATTTTAATTCAAACTCAAGAGCCACAAAAGTGACTTTTTCAGCAGTCTAAAAGTTCAAGTATTCAACCAGATTATGTACTTGTTCTATCATTACTAATTGTTTCTAGATTTTTGCGAACATCTTGAATATTTTTTTTTTTAATTTTTTTCACAGAGAACTTTACAGGTCTCAGAAGATGGTTTCTGTAGGAAATACTATGAGCGCAGCAAATTCAGTAATGCAAGATACGGACACTTTTTGGCTTAAGAGACGAGTTGGTGGTGCTGGTATTTCTACGTTGCAACATCTCGACACTGATATTACGGCTTATGACGCGAAAGAAATTCAGGAAGAATATGTGATTATACACCAATGGAGTTACGTAATAGTGATAGTTATTATAATGACAGTTATCGTGTATTTGTGCAGTTATTTGGGATTGAACAGATATTCGCGCAGGAAACGTGCTATACTAAGAATATTTGGAGCTATTCGAGCGTTGATTGTGCGTAGGATACCTATACAAATGTAATTTGATAACTTTGCAAGAATTATGTATTGTATTTAAAACACACATAGTCAATATAATTTTTTTAAATAATTGGAATATATATTTAAATTCCAAGAAATTTGTATACAAATTAGACTATGTGCCTTTAAAACATACAACGTGAATTTGTAGATTATGTAAATTATTTTGATATAAAAAAATTACACCTAATTACAAAAAACAACGTTATTTATTGACTTTCTTAAACTAATGAGACAACAAATAATATTAAATTGTACATTTCGCTTATTATATATTTTAAAGTCTTTAACCCCCCCCCCCCTCCTTTCCCCTCTCCTAATCAGTATTCGCTCTGCAACTTCCTTAACTGATAGTCGTGTATTTCATATTAATGTATTTATTTAACGTATTAATGTATTTGTTTAGCACAATTGAACAATTTTTTTCATTTTAAAGATCAAAACTTGAAAAATAACATCATGTAAATGAAAATATGTAAAGTTGTGAAAAATATTTGTTATAAAAAATTTTTCACAATGTAATTGAGAAAATGTCCGGATTCACTGAACTCGCAAATACTGATTAGAGTTCACAAAATTGTAATGTAAATCGTTTTTTACATTTTCTTTCTAAGAACATTTTATTAACTGCTTTATACATTAATTATAAAATGGATTATAAGTAACCCAGTGCGCTCTGTCTTGTTCTGTTGCAGATTTATGAGTAGTAAAAATGCTTTTGAAAACTTCCGACGCTTTAGGATCTTTCGCAACACTGTAATCACTTTTAGCTTTTTTATAAGCAGGATCATCGGCCTCCTTATGATTATTGTTCAATTTAAGAATTGCTTTATCCTCCTTTTTCATCTTTTTCTTAGACAATTCATCCGTTTTCTTTTCTTCTGTTGAGATATCATCCTCCAATTTCTTCTTCTTTGACTTCTTTTGATTAGCTTTTCTAAGCATCGCTCGCTTCATCATGAGGTCCACGTCATCTCCTTCTGCATTTAATATGACTATGTCTGTCTCTTCAAATGGTTGCTGACATTTGTGACACGACTGTGAAATTTAATTAACAATATAAATAAGGACGTGTAAGAGTTGGTTATAAAGATTGCACAAATAATAAATTAAAAAAGTTAAGATATAACATTCGACTATAATTAAATTAAATTGTAAAATTTAACATTTTTCTTGTTGTAAAACTTATTCAGTATTTATTATTTATTTTCGTTATATACAATAACTGAATATTTTTACTTACTGTACTCTTTACTTCTTTGAGGGCACGTTCACTCATTACACAGCCACATGACCATAAGAAACAGAATTTATATTTTCCATTCATTTCCAAACCAATGACTGGACAAATAAATGGGCTTTTGCCTCCATCGTTGTAACGGTCTCCTTTCTCAGCTTTATCACCATCAAATGCTGGATTTAGTGTTAAATTGAGATTCCTTACATCTTTCAAGTTCTTAATATGTACAGCAGATTCCGGAAGAGTATTTCGATCCAAAAGACCTTCCAACACAGCTTCTTTACTGTACAGACGACCTAAACCACAACTCACGATCGGTGATTGCAGTGGTAATTGCCGTATCGTACAGTGCTTCCATTTAAAAGCTAATTCTGCTTCTTTGTCTTTCTGTTAATAGATATATACACACATATAGGTATGCAACATAAATAATAATATACAAAAAATAAATAATTCATTTCCTTTTAAAGTAACTTTTTTTACATTGAAAATAATTTAAAGAGATTATAATAATATAATAATTTATAATTTAAAGAGAATAAAATCAGCTCAAGATTGCAGAATAAAAGAATAAAAAACTGAGATCGATATTGTATAAGGTATTTTTTTTTTTAATAAGAACTTTTCTTCTCGTTTCAATAAATACTAAATACATGTATTTAAAAAAACGAATCTATTAAAAGCAATGATTCTTAAACCTGTTCTACAATGTTTTTTTGTTTCTTGCTTTTTGTTATTTTTTACATTTTGTCTTTTTGCTTCTTATCCGGATTTTTGTTTTATATTGCCCGAGATAAAAGTTAATGATAATGAACTTCGGAAGAAATACATAGCAAAAAATATAAAGATTGCAAAGAAGAAAAAAAACAAAAGGTAAAAAACAAGAAACAGGAAGCAAAGAGCATATTGTAGAATAGGCTTTAAGATTGTTCGCATCCCATGCTCTGACATGCTCCTATCATAGATCCTTCCAGAGAAGTTTCTCTCTAATCTTACTCACTCCAACGAGCGCGTTGGAGTGAATAGAAGCTATGATAGGAGCATATTGGAACATGTTGAGCGATGCGAAATTTCGCTTTAATATTCAAGATTGTAGACAGAAATTTCAATAAAAAAATCAATAGAAAAACTTCTCTAAGCGAGGTTATAGACTTTCCAAATTTACCTGTTCCGGTTTCCTTTTCACCCTAACGAGCTCGTCCCTGCGAGGAATAGTGCCACCATCGCAACCCATGACGACACTTCAGAAATATCTCAATATATTATGTAAATATTTTCCTCTTCTTCTCTCGATTCCAACGAAAGACAAGAATGGACAAGAATAGGATGAATGGAATACTCCAAAACACAGCAGAATATTATTTATGAAGCGACGCGATCGTAAAGAAATGGCGTACTACACGTCATCGTCATCACACACAACGACAGTGCTGCCAATCGCTCCCTTAAAATCACTTTCTTATGTATGATGTAGATTCTTACATTTCTCCATTCAATTATTACAATTTCTTCCAATCGGTACAGCGATAAATGATAATAAGTAACGACGAAAAATGGAAAGTTGATGTGCGACTCCGATTCTCAATCTGCTGAATCGGCCGAAAAGGCTGGAAAAGGCTGAGTTGGCGACACTGCGTCGCGGAGTCAGCTGACGGCACGGCGTTGCGAGGCTGCGGCGGCTTTAGTTGTCGGGCGGGTCGCAGGGCAGCAGCACGCAATCTGTCATCACGTGAGTGGTCACAATGGTCTCTGATGGTCCTGTCGTCGGCGAACAGCGTCGTCCAGCCTGCAAGATCCTCTGAAGTCTCTTCGGTGGAAAGCCGACCTGGCGACCAACTGCGCGACATCGACGACGGTAACGACGAGGAGGAGGCTTAGCTATCTCCCGCTGGTACGTAGCTGGTGATTACATTCATCTCGACGAGACGCACGCACGGGCACGCGCCTGCCGATCTCGTTCCCGAGGCGAAACGTCAGGGATTAATCGACGTCGTCGAAAACGATCCGCAAAGATTCTCACCGCGTGATTTCCCGCGTATAATTCTTGTTTCCGATTTGCGTCGTATGTTCATGCTCTTCCGCGCCCGCCGCCAACGCATCGCGCATTATCGATCCCTTCGAGAGGGCGGCTCGAGGTCCGCCGACGCCATTGGATTGGTGACGGCGGCTGTTTTTCTTTCCTTCCCGTCACGGGATTCATTCGTGTATTTCTTCAAAGATCTCATCTAGAAATCTCTTTCAAGAACGCGCCGTTCTTTAACGCCACTACTCGTCGCGAATAGTTCCTTTTTTTTTTCTCTCTGTCTCTTCGCTCTTAATTCGATATCGATCGGCCATACACCGCGGGTCATTCGTATATACGGTCACGTGGAAAAGGCGCCTAATTACATAACAAGCTCCTACCGTGCCACACCCCCTTCCGTGCGGCTTATCTAGCTATCCACAAATTCCCGCGAATTTAATTCAGATGAAAGACTTCCATTCGACGATTCACTCGGTGATTGTCTATGAGTCGTCTTTTCTCGGCTCTCTACCTCGACAGCTGCGCAAATGCAAGCGGCGCGATGTGCCCAGTTCGATGCATGATAGGATGGCAGCAGGTGGTTGTCTGGAAGAGATCAACCCTTTACATTTATGGAAATTATAAAATGATTAGTTATATTTATTGAACGCAGCAATTAAAAATGATATAAAAGGGCGATTTTTGAGAGTAAAATTATTTTTTATAATACTTAAGTAATTTAATTATCATATTTTTATGCATACTTAGCTTTGTTCTTTTTAACTGAATTTATTGCACACAATTTATTTTTTCTCTTTTCCTTGCCAATAATTGGAAAAAAAAGAGAAAAGATGAATCGTGCAAAAAGTTTAGTTAAAAGGAACAGGTCTCTTATCTAATTTTTCATGAAAAACAAGCAATTAAGTAATACATGTGTACACTTAAAAAAAATTCTTTCGTAATTTGTTTATATTTGGGAACAAGGTCGTTTAAGAATTTTAAGTTAACTGGTGTCGCGATGTATTTCAGGTTTATTAGAACTTCAGTAGCAAAACACACTCATTCATGATGACGGAATATTGGCTGATTTCCGCGCCGGGAGACAAAACCTGTCAGCAGACGTGGGAAACTATGAACAATTTAACATCCAAGCAGCACTCTCTATCAGTGAACTACAAATTTCACATCCCGGATCTGAAGGTTGGAACATTGGATCAGTTGGTTGGTTTGTCAGACGACCTAGGCAAACTTGATGGATATGTGGAGCAAGTAACGCGCAAAGTGGCGACGTATTTGGGTGAGGTTCTGGAGGACCAGAGGGACAAGCTACATGAAAATCTGATGGCCAACAATAGTAAGTAGAAGAAATACCTCGTTATCTCTTGGGCCTTTATATTCTTTCGACAATATTTTCCATATGATGGAGGATCAAGTTATTTAACCAGGGGTCCAAACCATTATCTACATTTATATTCTTCCATTCCATTAATTATATATTTATCTTGATTATTAAACAATATTCAATCTAATTAATAATGTAAGACTGTCAATTCCATTTGAAATATTATGAGATGTAAATATTATGAGATATTACATATTCATTTTAATAATAATTTAAATTTATATTCTCTATCTTGATGGAGAATAGAAAACATAATATATACGCTACACTAAAAGATACGAATTAATAGAATATTGCAATTCGCACTGTCCAATACTGTTTGGGTAAGTGTACATTGCATATGTCATCTGTGATTTGATCAAATACATAGAAGCAATTTTACGGATTATTATTGTTATAAAGTATTTTGGACCCTTGCCAACAGGTATCGATCGATTGTCTATGCATCATTTTCTTATAACGCTCAAACTTAGAATAATACAGTCTGTTGATTAACTAACGCACCAATAAATACTATACACGACACGAAACATGCACACTATTTCGAGTTACCTTTTTTATCAATAATCTTTGATATATATCAGTTACTCCAATTCAATTACTCCAGATTTTACTTGATTTTTTGGAGATAATAATAAGTTTTAATAATAGAAAGTTTTAGAAAAATATAATCTCCATTTCTCCCCATAATGCCCCATATTGTAGT